>NC_038048.1:280914-385045 GCF_002211085.1 Panicum hallii | reverse complement strand
ATTCATCAAATTAAAATTCTGATTGCACAATTATATCTCTTTCGAAAAGGCCTTGAAAACAAGACTCTAGTTCGATAATATTTTGCAAAAAAATAAATTTCTTTATGTATAATGGAAAAATACCAAAATAATTTAGTTAAAATGCTCAACCGACCTGCTAAAGTTGCCTATTATTAATCATGCAATATACATCCACCTACCCAACAAAGTTGTTTACCCTCTTCCACTAATAACACCAAACAATCTATCTTCACAATACGAACACCAATATCCACTTAACTAAACTCACGACGTGTGAAGCAACATTTTGTAAAGCCATAAGCAATTTTTGCAAACATCATAAGCAAATTAGAATACACTATTAAAACATATTTTCTCTCAAAAAATATATAATTGAAATATAGTGATGTGAGATCTTGTTTTGAAATTTTTATTAAAACAAACATAATTTAACTGTGTAATCGATTTTGATTACGATGCTCGATTTTGAAACTACGTTTTTCTTATTTTAAAATTATGTGCATGCATGCGCTTACATTCCTTTTCTCCTGCCCCTCATGTGCATGCACACATCCGCTACATGCACACATCTTTGTAAAACGGAGCGCCGTACGGTGAGTCCGTAAATTAGCCGTGTCCAATATTATATATGCATTTTTCAAAATCAGAAACAATCATGATTGGACGATTCGTTGATCTGATTTCGTTAGGATCCGATCTTGCAATCTACTACTGTTCGGTGATATACAAACAACCCGTGATTTGACTGGGTTTTTTCCCTGCTTTCGGTTAGATTTGATACGCTTCATTTTCCGATCCATTTATTTTCGGGTTTGGGATTACTCTGAAATCTCAATCCACCAACGCACGCTCCAGCCATGGCCTCCCACGCTTCATTTCCCAACCCTACAAGGAGGCCGCCGCCACCGTTGATGTGCTGAAAAAAAAAAAAAACCCAGAGATCCCGCGCGCAGGCCACCACGCTTCCCGCCAAAAGTCTCGCCATGGCGCCCTCGTCGCCCCGCCGCAAGGAGCCGTCGAGGCCTCTGGCGGTGCTGCCGTCCAAGAGCCCTGAGGCGCCGCCCGAGCAAAAGAAGAGGAAGACGCCGCCGCCGCATCCGCCCGAGGCGGAGCCGCCCAAGCGGCTGTTCCAGCGTACGTGGTCCCCCGGCGACGAGATCCGCATCCTGGAGGCCATCGCCGCGCACCGCCGCGCCCACGGCGGCGACCTCCCAACGGCCGTCGTGCTTCTCGCGGCGCTCGACGGCCGCCTCGAAAGGAAGGTCGTCGACGCAAGGGATGTAAACGAGAAGCAGCGCAGCCTCAAGCGCCGCTACCATCGCCACGCCATGAAGGCTGCACCACCGGCAGATGAACACGAGCGCCGCCTTTACTTCCTCTCCAGGGACGTGTGGGCTGATGACTCCCGGCCCAAACCACCGGTCGCTCAGGCGAAAAGCGTCAGCGGAGGCTCCCCGCTGAAACCACGGACCACCAAAGCCACCAAGGACAGCAAGGATGCCACCCAAGCGAAGAGCGACGGCGAGCCAACCAAGGACGAGACCAAGCCCAGGACTTTGGCTGAGATGCGTGAGCAGTACCCGTACCTTGTTGATGAGGCTATGGTCCTCGTGGATCCGCCGATCCTCCAAAAACTCCTCCCCAGCATTGAAGACAACGAGGCCCAGGCATTGAACAAGAAGATCAAGAAGGCGAGGAAGCAGCTCAGCAAGGCCATCACGGAATCGGTAAATATGAAACACCCTTCTTGTCCTTAATTAATTATTATTAAAGCTTGGGAAGGGCTAGGATTTCCTTTTTAATTGCTTTATTATGCTTATGTTTCAAGATTTCTGGTCTGAATTTGTGTAATGATTCTGGTTAAAAAGTGAAAGCATTTTTCTATTCGGGTTCTCTGATGGAGTACATTCTAGGTGATTGTGCTTGTGTTTCTAATGATTAGTTTACTAGGTTGCCTCCGTGTATTTATCGTCGGTGAAAGATTGTGGATTTTGTGTCCACGATCTATTAGATATGTTTTACCTTCATGTATAAAGGATGATGAAAATATTTTAAGGCACTGATGGTCCACTTTAAAAAAAATGCTGTGATGGAGCTGGGGCACCATTTGAATAAACTGCATGAAAGTTAACAAGTACGGTAGCCAATAATTACTGCTGATCTCAAGTTTTCTCGTCCTTGTTTAAGAACTGAGTTCATAAAGTGGCATCGTTTCTTGTCTGGTTCCCAGATGTAGTAGGTTGTTAGTTATAAGTGACCATCCTCCAGCTTCCAAGGACTAATTTACATGACTAGGCTATCTCAAAGTACATAACTGTAAACTATGGCTATTTGATAGTGAAAAGGACATGGCAAATCTTTCTGTGCAGTTACAATCATCGCATGCAATTAGTTTGCATTAGACACTGTAAAATATGGGGCACATCACTATTGTCAAACTGCTGCCCTTATTATTTCCCACATTCTGATGTCCACCCTTTTCAAGGCACTGATTGTCTACTTTAGCACAGCCAGTACAACGTGCAAAATTCTGTGTAGAAAAAGGAAATATTTTCAGCAAACTGTTCCAGAATCTAAAATGAGGATGCCGATTGGGGAAAGGACTGTGCAAGTGAGGTTAAAGTTAACTAACAAACTTCCTTCTTTGAAGGTGCCAAATTTGGCAAACTGAAATTTGTGATGTCAAACTCGGCAAAATAAACTGAAACCTGTCAATAGTATTCGTCACCCCTTTTGTCTTGGTAGCCGCCATTTGTATTGGATCTTTTTCCTGCACATCTTGAAATAAAAAAAATAGACATTTTTTTAGGCGATAAAAAGAATTATGTGCTAACAGATGAATGTTAGATTTGTGTTACCCTTGTTGGGGTCGTGTTTGTTTAACTTTTACCGGTGATTTTGTAATTTTATCATGTACTACAACTCCTCTGTTTTAGTGAGACAGTGGGTTGGTCTTTTCCTCTCTATTAATACATAGATATACAGCTCTCCTGCGTGTTCGAGAAAAAAACATTTGTGTTAAATACTTAAATCACCCCTCCAATTCCAAAAGAATAACGCTGTCCAGGGTACATATTCTCATAATGTCTATTAGGTGCTAATTTTTTTATTACTGATAGTGAGACCCTATGTTGCCAAAATATGTAACATTAGGATATGTCAACAACAGGTGAGGCTTGGTCCCAAATTTCATTCACAGCCTAAAGTGGTATTTTGGGAAAGTGCAACTTTGCCAGTCATATGATGGATTAGACACACGAAAATACGCATAGATTTTGTGAAACAAGGTTTAAAATCTACTGGAACAGAAATAACTAGTCAAAAGTTCTTATTTGGGTTGTGGCTATGCTCTACAACCAGATGGATTCCCACATATTGCATTTCATGCTTGCTGCATAGAATACATGATTTCTAACATCACTTGCTTCTTTCATGTGCTCCTAAATTTAGATACCGAAGATTTTGTAATTTTGCCTGCTTATGCAGTGTAAATTTACTCCTTTGCTATAATTCATATGTGAGCTTGATAAAATCTTGCAGTAGTGACTCGATTAATGAACTAGTTTTATAACCTACTAGTTAGTAGCCTTTCAGATAATATATTTAATGTGGGTTGCTTCTGTCCAAAACGGGTCAGACTACTATATACATGTCAACGAGAGGATGTAAGATGCTTCTTAAAGAATTGGAGCCTAGACTATGGCTAGAAAATAATAAGATTACTGTCCCCTTGTAATCAATATTATTGCTGTATATATTTATTGAGTTTAGTGCATTTTTAATTGATTTATTAAATTTATGGTAAGCAAGGCACATAATGAATGATTAGCCTTTTAGAATCTTTTTTGGGTACATTACCATCAAAACTTGAAGCTGATGAATATAACTTGATACTAATATGTAGGCAAGGATGAAAAACATGGAAACACCCACAATATTTCTATATCAATCCACTAAGTTTCAACTGGAAAAGCCAAGGTTGGAGAAAAAGGATGGTGAGGATATTTGTGCTCAAGGACGATTGGCACGAGTGGAGCATGAAGTAGCAGAATTGAGACAACTTTTCATGTCTTCTCGAAATCAGGTAGAGATAGAAAGCAGTCCACACCATGATAATTCATCAGTGAAGTTATTTGCTTACATTTGATATATACATATACATACATGCATAAGATGTATGAAAAATTTCTGTCACTACTTACCTCCCCTTTTTGTTTGTAGGCTATAAGATGTGAAAATGCAGAAAGTGGTCTTCGGTCAGTTGTAGCTGAAAATCAGATTTCGTGCCATGTAATTGCCCTCCTTTGTTGATTTGTTTTGTACTGCATTCCTTCACATCATATATTTTTGTATCATATCAAGTTTATTTTATTGTAGATGGTACAAAAGAAGATAAAGGCACCAAATGGCTTGCCCCATGGAAAGAATAAGGAGGTTACATCTAAGTATAAATATGATGGTGTCCTTCCCAGCAATGTCCCGCGTGATAATCTGGTATCTTCCCCTTTTGTTACTTTGCCATTTAGATATATATAACAAAAACACTTTGGAAACATCCTCCTTTTAGTTATACAAACTCATGTTTTAGTCTAAACTTGAAAATTTCTAGAAGGGTGACACAATACTTCGTAGGTTATCTCTTCATTCTCCTTTTCTTTTTGCAAATTTGTGGCTAGTGCTGAGAATCAAAACAGTTGGTTAGCTATTTACTAAAGAAACTGTTTCCACTAGATATGTCGTCTACCTTTAATCTATAGAATTTGTCATCTCTTTCTTCATTTGTGCACAGAAACTGCAAATAAAGGCACCATTTAATACGCTTCATGGTAGGACAAGGAAGATTGATGCAGAGAGTCAGACTCAACGCAATGGGGTTAGCTTCCTTTGCATTTGTTATATTAGTGTTTTTTTTTTGGAATATTTACATTTACTGAACTTGCAACATGCTTGCTTACTTCTGTATAGATAGAAGAAATGAAGCTTATGTTGTTTAGCGCTAAAGATTTGTACAAATATAGCTGTATACCTGTAACTGGTCTAATATGGTTTCATATTTCCTTCTGTTTAGGCTGGCAAAGAGGTTGTCTTGATTTCACTAGGACGACCACGTATTCCAGTAGGCAAAGCTATTCTTGAACACAGTTCTCAGTCTACAATAGTAGGGGGCATGGCACTTGGAACACAATGTTGTAAGGTGTTTCTAAGAGAGGTATTGCAAAGGGATGCTCCACTGTTTCACAAATATGGGGAGATGGAGAAGATGTCCGATGCACTTTATTGTTCCATTCCATGGCCAAGTGTCCTAGTAATATCTTTAATTCATTGTTCTAATTATTCTAGGTTGTTTTTATTGCCACAGAACTAAAGAAGCAAAAATATTTTCTTTGCAGGTCAACGGTAATTCCATTGCTAGCAAGGCACCGCTTTACCAACTGTCTCATCAAGACATTATTAATTGCCTTCTGCTATGCGAAACCTGTGCTCTTCAAAAACACCATGTCAATTTTCCTTGTAATTTCTCAGTTTTTGGTGTTTTCTTGTTGACCATCTATATAGGGTAACCTGTCCAATGATACACCTTTGAGCAATTTCCAAAACTCTGCATTTGGTGTCAACTAGAATGTTGTTGCGAACATGCTCTAGTTTACGTTGACTATTCTTTTTGATAAGATGTAATTCTCAAGGCTTTTACAAACAAAAATTAATTTTGTTTGTTTCCAAATTTTGCAAGATAGAAACAAATTCCAAATCATTAATTTGAAGATGCTGCTGAGCAGTCTTCTGAAAACAAATGCTAAGTTGCATGTAAAAGCTTGTGAGATTAGCTTCTATGTTCAGGAAATTGAAAAATTGATTTCTGAAAATTTACATGGAACTATGATTTGCTTGATGTTTTCTCTGACAATTGCTTCAACGTGGAATGCGTATGCTGCCACAGAATTGTTTTCTATGGCCAGCTATGTACTGGCCACTTGTAAATAGGTTCATCCGATAGGGATGCTTACTGAGAATAATGCTGATCTTCTGGTTGCATGCATGCTAGCACTCATGGGTGCCACAGTTTTGGAGGTGTGTGCTCAATATTGTGGGAAGCATGCAATAGTATCATTAAATTCTATATGTATCTGAGCTAGTTTTTTTATATAAATTAAAGTCAGTTGCTATCTTATTAGCGCAACAGCTAATTAATTCATTTTTGTCGTGTCATATAGGTCATTGACAAAGCGCCCCGAGATGGTGATGTGTCCTTCTGCAGATAAAATCGATGTGGGGTAGTAACATATATATTATGCTTTTTATCTTCAAATAGGGCAGGTACTTGTGGTATGAATGTTCTAATGAAAAAATATCTTGATTCAGCTGGATGTATCGTTTATTTGCTAGTTCTGTTCATATGGGTGAAAATGTGTGCTGCTACTAGTCCACTGTTTGTCAATTGGAGAAACAAGTCTAATGACATGTTGATGTGTATAATTTTTTCTGATTGTAGATAGCATTAACTTTATTTAATTTAATTTAATTTTTCTCCTAGAATTGTTTCCCACGAATATTCCTTTGCAGTTATTAAATTTTCAGCTCAGAGGTGATTCTAGTTGCAGTTAATGCTATTAGTTGACAACCAACTTTGGCACATTTTAGGACTTAAGCCTAATGACTTGACATAAAGCTTCAAAAGTCTATTCAATATTTAAATATCGAACTAATAAGCAGTTGATTTGGTTCGGTTACTGAATGTTCTGTTAATGGTTAATTATGCTCAATAATCTGGAATAAAGTACCATACAGAGGCCAGATAGAACACAATGAAAGTTGGAGCAGTTGGAGATGCCACGTACGTGATCAAGGAGCCAAGACAAATAAATGCAGATCGTGCGGTTAGTCATCTAATAGAGAGGCAAGGGAGTCCATGGACAGCAGTACAGCACGTCCTGGCCGCATGATCACGTGAAAGAGGAGAAAGCAAGAGATAAATTTGCATAGTCTAAGAAGAAAGCAAAGAGCACATTCATATGCGTGCCGCCAGAGCTAAGACAAGGAGACTACGAGAAAAGATTCCACAACCGAATTAAAATTTCCTATTCGGTTAGAGTTTGGACTTGACAAGGTAACTAGTACAGCTCGAGATGTGCTCCGAACAAAGGCTGTTATAATTTCCTCTTGGTTTTATCAGACACGGAGAATATTAGTTGACTAATCTTTATCTTTACCTATTTTCTATACTAGAAAATATGCCCGTGCATTGAAGAAAATAATCCTTTGAAGGCCCTAATCCAAGAAACACGGTTCAAAACTTATATGATAACTTGACCTATGACCTACATCGGTTATTACCAAAATGGACTCAAATTTATATCTTGACGGGCTGATTATAATTTTAAGAAATAATCATCAAAATAGTAGTGCATTACTTAGTATCTAATTATAATTTTAAGCATAAACATTATTTCACTTTGACTCAAATTGCACAAATAATAAAGAAAAAAGGTTAAAGGAAATAGATCCGTGAGGTTCCATTTTAATTTGGGACAGGCTTAATATCATAGGCCATCTCATTACATTATCGCCAACGTTAACTTAAATTATGGATCTCATAATCATCACATAAATAAGGTGTAAAAGAACATTAGTTGACACATTTAAACTCCTTAATTTTGTAAAATTTTGTCATCAAGCTTAAGTTGACAAACTAAATTGAACAAGCACGCTGCTTGCCGATCGATCAATGTTCCGGACTTCTTGTCACTTAATTTACTCATTGAGCTTGCATATATACTTGCACAAAGATAGATGGAATCTACTTACTAGTAGTCAGAAGAAATGATGTTACGCTTGTTCGAATCAATCAAATTAAGCCGCGGACAAACCAAGCAGTGGGTCCCATTCTCCAATAAAGATCAACAGAGAACGAGCTACATCTTCCACAGCCAGAACTCGTTTCTTCTTCCCAAGCTTTCATGTGTCGCCGCCAAGTGTGGGTCTCCATCGTCATGGAGTCTTGATACATTCCACACAGCAGCATTACCCCCATCCAACCTCTCTACAATCCATGTCAATCAATTTTGTGCTCGCGATACTGCACCGCCGCTGCCCTGTCCGGCAAATTTTACCATTCAATTTTTCACAGATATTACAGCCAAGCGCCATAGTGCCCTCCATGATAACATGGGCATGCTCTGTGTGATACGATTTTCTCCGTTTTGCAGTATCTTGCTCGCCCCTATCATGGTCCTCTCCATTGTGTGGGGGTATGCGTCCATGGTGGGGATGACTTGCAGTTCCGTCACCACCGCAACGTAGTGCCTTCACCAATATTCTTTAAGGTTGACTGCCTCACACCATAGTACGCATTGGCCAATGCCCACCGGCGAGCGTCAACACGACATGGTTTGTTAGCAGGATTTGTGAGTGGGAGGAGGCAATTGATTTGGGTGTGAACGATCTTGATAAGGAAGCAAGTGGAACCTGCGGGAATCAGAGATTGAAGGGGGGAATTTTTTTATTTTTAACTTTTTTTAATAATATTTTGAAAATAACCTATCCCAGATTTTATTTTCAGGGCGTGACCCTTTTGGTCACGCCGGGCCAAGTGGCGCAGCAGGAGAAACATGTCACACCACATGTGGTGGCGCGACAGCCCTGCATTTGGCGTGACAAGGCTGTCGCGCCAAGCGGGATGGCGCGACAAGCCCGACTTAACGGTCAGCGCCTAGTCTTCCCCGTCCTCCTCCCTCACTTCCTTTCCTTTCTTTCTCCCTGGCTGACCCCCGAGAGCTCCCGCGCCGCCCCCCGCCACCAGCCTCAGATCCTCCCCAAATCAGCCGATTTGGAGTGGGAAAAGTAGGAAAAATCATTCCGCACCCTTGATCAAAGGTAATCCCCTAAAAAACCTCTCTTTCATTGGTGGATTTGTTAGTTTGTTTCATTGATAGGTGACCTAGGGTTAGGATGATAAATTGGAAAAATGTAGGTCTACGTGATAGTTTGTTTGTTTTAGATATTTGCTTTGGACGCAGTATTCGTACTGCCCGCGGATTTGACGTATACAATTACTTGCATGTATTATCTTTCATAGTTAGTAATTGATTTTAGGTATGCATAGTATGGTGTGAATTATTTTCACGTTATGTTCTTTATCACAATTGTATGAGTTCTTGAGCACACTTAGACTAAATTTTATTTTAATTTTTTTCTATTGGAACATCATATATTTTCAAAAAAGTGGAAACTAAAGAGTAATAGTCAAACAATTGAAGTTGTATCCACAAACTATAGCAATTATTATTTTGCATTTATTTTTCATGTTATTGTTTGGTAAATTATGGAATATATGTAGGCACGATGAACAACCCACGTGATCGGGATAAGCTGCTTGGTTATGGACAATACCCATCTGAGTACAATGAGGATGCCCTTGTCCCTCCTGCACTTCCAGTCCTTTTTTATCGGTGTTATCCTCATAATATTCCCGCAGAAGTGAAGTAATCAAGGCATTCTAAAACCACCAGGGGAGCATTCTACGTTTGTAAGTGAAAGTCTCCGTCCTCTAGTTGCCGCCATTGCTATTTTTTCCACTGGATTGATGGGCTGGATAAGCTTGACCCTAGGATCCGGCTGTTCTCGTACAAGGAGTGGAAGACCAAGCCTTACAATGAGTTTAGACGGTGGGTGCCACCACCACCAAAACCCCCTCCGATGACGGAAGAAGAGAAGCAAGATGCTATCATTATGCGTGTCAAGAATCCTCCCCTATGTCATTGTGGTGTTCATGCCAAGCTTCAGAGACCAAACATTGGAGTGCCTCCTAAGTTCACACCCTTTTTCCGATGCTCGCTAAAAGCACATTTTTGTTGTGTATTATTTTCATGATGAGGTTGATTATTTTTTTTGAAAAAAGAGGTTTATTATTTTAGTTTATCTTAATATGGCTGCCATTATGTGTCCTACAGGATGGATGGCCGTTATGTGATTTCAATGAGTATATTTATGGTCCTAGATCTTATTGGCCCATGGAAGAGCAAGTGTGAGAGTTTGAGACTGCGAAGAAGCCTTGGCCATGTGTGAGTACTCCTAGCGTTTGCTAAAAGTGCGGTATTTCTCCCACGGAAGGCGTAGTATCTTCTGAGCTAGGCTACGGGTTGTACTGTGGCAATAGCTAAGGAGATTATTGGGTGCGTATTTGACTTCACCTTTTTACCTCCCAATTATTGCACTGCTTCATGAAATATTGGCGTGCTTGAATGTTTGTCACTAAATGATTGGGTAGGAGGGAAGGACTTGTAATTGGGAGTGGTTTGAAGGTCGGCGTGACCTAATGTTAGACTTGGGCAAATATTCAGAACCTTGGAAGTCTAGGAAAACTGCAGATATAAGAAATGAGATAAGAAGGGAGTATGATGTTCCATTACCCATTGATTCTTTTCTATTTGGGCCCGTATGCAAAGACCTGCGCCACGAATATGGCAAGGAGGCATATGAAAGTGTTGGTCTTGAGGAGTGCATTGCTATTGGAGAAGGAAAAGAGACAAGTATCCACGACCACAAACTAGGGCGGAGCGTAATCTTATTGAGTTGAGGGAGAAGAAGGAGCGTGAGATGGAGAAGCGAAGGTTGAGGGAGGAAAGGGCAAAGCAAGGTTTTATCGTTGATCCAAATGAAAAGTACCCAAAGGGTTCATGGGAAGAATATTTCAGAAACTAGAGGCTAACAAGAGGACCAAGATGGAAGAGATGGAGAAGTTAGCTAGGGAGGCCCAGATGGAGGCAATGCAAGCATTAGTTGCCGATTTGCCTGATCAAGTCCCCAACTTGGAGAAGGGAGTGGCATCCAACGAACGGGAGTTGTTTGGTGTTAGAGCAACACAAATGGAGGCAATGCAGACACTCATTGGTCATTTACCTAGAAAAGATGGTCATGATGACTGCAAAGGGAAAGGAGTGGATATTCCCAATTGGTTGGGCAATGAAGATGATGACGATTGGGGTGACGACGAGTTGCTCTATGACGGTGACTCCGGTTAGTCTTTCATGGATTTGTTTTACGCTATTTGTGTAAGGGACTATGAATGTGTACTTCATATGTTTGTTGGATCTTAGTTTGTATTAACGGACTTTCTATGGGTTAAGGACTTTGAAAGACTTAGTTTTATGTGTGGTGTGTAAGTGAGGTCTCGTATTCATTCTATGTTGTATGTGTAGTGAGCTTTGTAACAGACTTTGTTTGTATTAATGGACTTTGTATGTGTTTAAGACTTTAGTTTCGAGTGACGGACTTTAGGCTACAACATGTGATGGTAGATGGATATAGAAATGAGGATTATATTGAAAACTACATCACATACGATAGAGCAAATGCATATGGAAGGACGTTACACCTACGAGATGGATGGAGCATTGAGGATTACACTGAGAACTATATGACATAAGATAGTGCAATTGGTTACACAAATGCATCCCAATTAGCCACATCCAGGAACTGTTGGTGGCATGAAGCGTCGAGTCAAGTTCTTGGCCCGCTCCTGGTGTAGTTCTTCTTCCAATTGGGTGATGTGCTCGGCCATCTTCGTCTTCTCCTCCTCTCCTTCGTTGAGACGACGGACATGCTCCTGATTCTCATGCAATAGTTGATTGATTTGTTCATGCTTCACATAGTTTTAGTTTTCTTGCTCTAGTTGCTGATTCAGTACATGCAAGTGACGTATATATTCTTGCAAATGAACTTCCATGGGCCCATCAATCCAATAAGTGAACCCACAATCATTGTTCTGTACAGATGAACAATTAGACAGATGTTCAGAATAGACTACTAATAGAGTGTCGATGAATTAAAACTATAAGAGGATGGATGTATATAACCATGTAGTGTGGGCACCGAAAGAAGCAGCGTCCGGCATCACCAAAATGCTCGTAGATCTGAACAACAGCGTCGTCCCCATGGTGGCATTGTGCCCAAAATCCACAGGGAAGGGCAATATGGTTACCGTAAAAGGCTCTAGTTGTCACCTCCAGGTGAGGGTGTGGACGAGGAGGATCGATGGGGCCCTGCATCCACGACATGCCTGTATGGAGTGGTTTTTGTGTGCTCCCGGGAAGGATTGGTGCACGCTCGATTTATAGTGTACCAAGGAGCTTTGGTTTTAAGAGAAGGTTACACGGGAATGACATTGATGATCCTGCCATGGAATTAATGTGATTCCCAAGTACTGAAAAGCCTATGACCGACGCGTCACATCACTGAAAAGCCTACATGAACATGGTTTGATTTATCACTAAAAAAGTCTGCGAGCATGGCTATGGTCTCGGAGTTTAGACTTGTCACAGGACTGAAAAGCCTACTGCCTCTAGACATGATTTGATTCATCACTGAAAAGTCCAACAATGGAGTGGCATTCATGCTCCCCCTCGATGTGATTACTAAAAAGCCTACGGGTCACAGCACTGAAAAGGCTAAGAGCATTGCTAGGCTACAGGTGATGGGAGTGGAGGGAGCAGTCACTGAAAAGGCTACGGGTGATGGAAGTGGAGGGGGCAGTAACTAAAAAAGGCTACAGGTGATGGCAGTGTATGGTGCACTCACTGAATTAGCCTACGAGCGATAGGAGTGTAGTATGGAAGCACTGAAAAGCCATTACGCACGAAGTAACTACTGGCTTTTAACAAGTAGTTGTCTTGTAAAGTCTAAGTCTATAAAATAAATGCTCGCAAGTCAAAATACTCTTCACCACTGAAAAACTCCATCTCATAACAAAATGTTACACCCAAAAGGATGGATTTGTGTCTGTTGCGCCACAATGCATGGTGCGACGAGCCTGCACCGTCGCACCACCCGACCTTAGAAAACAGGAGGGTTTTGGGGGCGAAGAGTCACCATTGTCATGCCAGGTGAGGTGGCGTGGCAACCCTGGTCCTGTCGCGCCAAGAAAGGTGGCGCGACAAAGGTGGCCGTTGGCCCCACTCAAACCTTCTGTTTCCTATGGTCGGGCGGCACGATGGAACAAGCTCATCGCGTCATGCATTGTGGCGCGATAGAACAGACCTGTTGCGCAGCCCAACCTTGGGAAACAAAAGGTTTGAGGGGGTCGAGGGCCACTCTTGTCGCGCCAATGAAGGTGGCGCGACGGAGCAGGACAATCGCGCCATTGAGGATGGCGCGTCCACCTGGCCAGCAAATTTAGGATTCAAAGCTGTTTGGTGAGCTGCTGCCCGACAAGCACATATGCAAATAAGAGAGGAACAACACAGTCGTCGATGTCACCTAATAGCACATAGAATATTATGGTGAAATTGAAAAAACCACTATTATAGCAATCAAGGGAAAGATCAAACACTGCTAGCACACAGGGTAAATTAGAAATATTGTACACAAGCAAAGGCCACCAGCAGGCCTAGACAACTAAGAGCATCACACACAATGTCCTCCACATAGGATAAAGTAGTGACTACCTAAAGACAAGCACACATTGTCCTTCAACGATTTTTCCACGGCACAAGATAAAGTAGTAACTAACTAATGACCACCGCACAAGCTGAAATCGCAAATCCTTCAACGAAGGTGAGGCCGTTGGTCTAGTGGGTTGAATGGCTCATCGCGACGGCGCTGCCTTCCCGGTGCCGTAGGGAGAACGTTCCCGCTTGCTATGTCCGTGTGGTCACGGGAACGGCGTTGGCGAGTTCGCCGAGGAGACTGTGGAGCCGCTGCAGCCTGGTCATAGGGGTAAATTAAAATTTCTTAGATAGCACGCAATTCCAAAAAAAGATACCTATTTTTATGCTGCAGTTCCATTTATACCTGGCTCGACTATCCCTGGGTCTAAGTGTTTGGCGGGGCATCAAACATCAAGGACATCGCAAGCTCTTCATGGCCATAAGTTGGGTTGCCTTCCTTCGAATCTTGCTGTGCCTAAGACTCCTCGCTCTCTTCTTCCACTCTTGGTGCCTTGCCCCGTGAACGATCTGGGCCAGATGTAGTAGCTGAACTCGTTCGTGAAGCAGGCGTCCATGACCTGGCCTTCCCCCACAAGGATGGGAGTCCTTTGCATGGATGCAATACCACAACCACTTGATTCTTGACCTGCAGGAGCAAACGCCTCATGCGGAGAAGCAATGCAATTGAGCTTGCAAGCCATGCGCTTGCAGCTCCTGCGCACCCTCTGCAATTCAGTTGAAGGAAAGTAAAATATAAGCACCTGCTGAGGATGCATTGCAAAGGTTTGAACGTGACTAGAGGAATTTTCTTTCACTCACATCCGCGAAGGCACGAAGGTACCCGGATTATTGGTTAGGTGCATTAGCGTGAGCCATCGCTTCCCCTGCCTCATTTGCAAGGCGAGCAAGTTGTTGGGCCTGAAATCATAGGTAATTTCTCATCGCGAGTACCAATGCAAATTAGAAGGAATGCTAAGATAATAATTCGGCTAACAATGTAGTTCTGCAAGGGAGCCCTTTCTGGTTGTACCCCCGCTCGAGTCAGGTCGTCATACTCATCAATGATGTCGTCTTCGTCGCCTGTGTCTGGACGGTCTTCAGTAGGGTCGTTGTTCCGTGCTGGCTTGATGGATACCCTTGCAACCGAGTAATACCAGCGCAAGTACTCCCTAGTGTTACCTATCTGCCGAATAGGGCCAAAATCCGGATCCATCCTTTGCCTTTGCTCCCAAAGCTGAAGAGGCACCGCGTGTGTAACATGCCAATCAGTGCTATATCTCTTCTTTCGGTCAATCCTGCACAATTTTGTAACAAAACTATCGTCAACCACGCATCACATTTTGCTAGGCATCAACATCATTAAGAATGTAGTCTTTTGGTGGGTTCTTACTTGTGCCATTCTTTGGATGTGGACGGTGTCTCTAGAGGAAAAGCTTGCGCCGTGCCAAACTGTCCCAACACCCGGGAAGGCAAGTGCAGCTCCACCACGTAGAAGAAAATCAAAGGCACATTCGAATGCCAAAGAACTTTGTCCCTTTCACACATATCACTTAGAATCAGATCAACAAGTTCTGGACAATTCATGTACGGCTCCCAGAATACCTACATTACAGAAAAGGAGTCACATACCATCTTAGGGATATACCATCTTAAGTCACATACCTACATTTCAGAAAAGGAGTCACCTGAGCTTGGGTGATGCAGTCAGGATCATTGATGTAGCGATTCTAGTGACGACGGGGGTTACCACGCACCGCTGGCACATTCTTCCATATGAATGCGACAATAGGGTCTGGATCCTTCACCCTCATGGGGCCACTCCTGCAAAACAAGTTTGTAGAAATAACCTTAAATTAGAATCTGAAATATGAAGGGAATGTTGCAAATCCATATTTAATGAGATGAATCACTTACTGGAATGGGCCCACAGTATGGTCTCCCCATCGGAAAGCGCTCCCTTATCCATATCTGAAGGAGGTATGCACAACCACCTAAGTTGGAATCAATCCCACTCCGCCTGCACGCATCGCAAAGCTGCCTGTACAAACCATGCCAGAGTCATGGAACCCTAGCTGTACTGACCAATGTTGTCCCATACTTGATCAAATATAGGCAAGACCATCCAAGAGATCGTATTTCCCGACCCATCCGGGAAAAGGAAGCCCCCAAACAAGTGCCACAACCATACACGAGCATATCTCTCCACCACATCTGGAGCTGCTGCAGGCGGACAGTGGCTGAAGTTGGCGCGGAGCCACGCTGAGCTCACACCAGATGTCTTCTGATCTCTAACTCCTTCTAGCGGTGCTGGTGGTCTAACCCCAATGATATTCTCGACCATATCTCTCCATCCCTCTGACTGTACGATGTCTGTCACTGCAAGACCTTCCAACGGCAGCCCTCGTGTCATCCCCACATCTTGCATGGTCACTATCATCTCTCCACAAGGAAGGTGGAAGGTGTGGGTCTCTGGATGCCAGCGGTCTACAAAAGCTGTCAACAGGGGCACATCCATAGCCGGAAGTCCCTCGTTGACCACCCGGGCAAGAGGTAGTAGACCCGCACACCGAATGAACGGCGTGTACCTCTCGTCCCACTGCAACGGTGAGTGCGTACGAGGTCGAAGTGGCTCCAGATCCTGCAAAAAACGAACAACATATTTATTAGTACAAAAACACGGCCAAATGAGAATATGCAAATGTGAAACATGCAAATGTACAAACCATGCCCACGTCAACAATATGGTGCGCCATGTGCTTCGCATCGTAGGCTGTCTCAAGTAGGGGGTACACAGGGTGGGCCGTCCTACGATGAAAAGTTTGTGTTAGAACAAAAGTAACACATAAATTAGACTGAAATTATGAGAAATACGAACAAAATCAATACAAATGCAGTGCAAATCAATACCTCTAGTGAAATGCAACTTAACTAATTTCAGTTACTACCTGGCTTGCCGGCAACAAGGTTATGGCACTATTATTTGCTTTCTTTTTCACCTTAGCTTTTTTCTTACGACACTTGCAGTTATTGCAAAACTTATGGCACTTTGAGCAGCGGTTTCTAGACTTGTCCTCTTCAAAATCACCAGTCCCATAATCGGAACTAAACCGACCTTGAGATGCATCCATATCACCTTTAAGCCGCTTGGTTTGCCTCCTTTCCTTCTTGTCCTTAACAAGGTCACTATCGGGAATATATTCCAAGCCATTATAGTCAGGCCATTGAGTTGGATCAGGGTATGATTCGAAGCTAGATTCCCACACCTTCAAAGTGTTTGACCTCTCGTACCACGGGGACAAATAACTTGGACCCTTGTAATTAATGCCTCTACACTTACATGCTGTTATCAGATGAAAGCATGGCATGTGCAATAATTGGGGTAGCATGCACATGCACTCCTCGGACCATAGGTCAACTCTATAGTTCCTACCTCCATGGCTCTCACCACCTATGTTTGTTCCACCAGCCCCATAAATACCATATATCATCCTTTCTGGGCCAAATGCGTTTCCTATTTGATTAACAGATCTTAGTTCTGCAGCCTCGATGTGTTCGTGTGCAATTTTACCCAACACCTGGCCGGTTTGAAGGGCACTTCTTGCCTTGTTCCACCTATCCACAAAGTACTCACTGCATTTCTGAAACGAGTACTCAATTATACTGGCTATTGGTCTACTACGAATACCTTTTAACAAATTGTTCAATGACTCCGAATTGTTGGTGGTCAAAATAATACCGTAACGCTTCCCTCCCTCATCAAAAGCTAGGGCCCATTTGCTCTTGTCAGCATTTCTGCCTTTAACCATTCTTTGCCTCTTTCATTCAAAATTTTTCTCGAAGTCTTTTAGTTTCTCATCAAACTCCTTCTCCTCGTGTACACAACACAATATCTTCAACTTTTCAATGACCTCCGTCTTTTTGTGACTGCGCCACATATTTGCTGCAAAGTGTCTCATGCACCACCTATGGACAAGAGGTGGGAAACCATCCATATGGTCATTCACGCAGTTCAAAAGCCCATGGTGCAGGTCGGATATCATACAAACTTGTCTTGATGGATCAAGTACATTGCGCCAAACTAGCTTCATAAACCATGACCAGCTGTTGTTGTTCTCACTCTCTGCCAAGGCAAATGCAAGAGGTACAAGCTACCCCTCAGGATCAATTGCCACTGCCATCATCAACGTGCCCGTATACTTGCCTGTCAAGAAAGTAGCATCTACTAGGATCACTGGGCAGCAGTGCTGGAATGCAACTGCGCACTGCGGGAAGCACCAAAACACCCTTTGCAAAACATGCTTGTAAACACCATTGTCGGGGAGCATTAACCCTCCAGAGAAAGGAAACCATCTAAGTCCAGCATTGTAATAGGCCATAGCACTAAGTACCCTAGGGACCTTGCCATATTATTCTTTCCAATCACCCCAAAGCAATGCAATGATGTGCTGCTTCGCCCTCCAAGCTTTTGAGTACTTCACACGGTACCCACTAAAAGCAAATATGGCCTCCACGAGAGAAGGAATAGATATATCGCTGTCCGCATGAACAATACCAAGGATACAGCGATCGAGATATCTTGCCATCCATTGTGCGTATACTTGCTTCGGTTTTGCCAATGAACAAGTGTGAGGTTACACAACTTTTGTGATCCTCCACTTCCTGGTGTTCTTCACAAGACGAGAGCACACACGCCAAAGGCAACCTTGCTTGCACATGATATCGTTCCTTAGATCCTTATCCAACGAACTATAGTGAATGGTGATGTGAACCCGCTAGGGTTTGTTCATGATCTTCCGATGAGAGGCATGGGATAACTCGATTGATGGAGGAGACAATGTTCACGGCTTGACTACAGCCTTCCAAGGATGTTGCACCTTAGCAACCGATACACCACCTCCTATGGTCGCCGCGATCTTGTGGAGGTCAACACTCGGCCACTATGGCACTCGTCCTGCAAGCAATCGTAGAACTAGCAAGAACAAGTAGAACAAGTACTGAAAATATAAGATATAGTTGAAGTTCTAAAACTGATTGTCAAATACGGTGGGGTTCCGGAAACAAGTAGACGGGCGGTTGGATCAACACGCCTGCCTACAAGGAAGTAGCAAATGCTAAACTTGCATTTAACAAAACCCGAGTGTTCTTGGCGGCGGATAAAGGTTATAAAGAAGTGAAAGAATGACCACAAGGGTGCTGGGGTCATTTTCCAATCTTAGGATACGTCCGAATTGGACTCAACTTGATACACGGTCCATTGGGCCAAAATAGGGTGACGCAGCACTGCGGCTGAAAAGGACTCTGTAGTAAATCGATGATTGCGATTGACTCCGAACAGATATGGAGGTGATTCTGGATCCTTTATAAAGTAGATTTGATAAGCTTTTCAGGAAGTACTTGAATGAGCAAAATGGAGTCCGGATGAAGTCGTGGAGGCCGTCACAAGTTGTATCTATCCTGCAGTCCTAATCCATCCTGCGCGATGCCTCTTCACTTTTGATCCAATCCATTGTTCATGAGTAAAACAAGAGTGCACGTGTCTCCATTGTCTAAATATGATGAACCTGAGCTTAAGAGTGAAATTACTTGATGGGTAAGCCGACGAGCACGAGCGCGAGTAATAGGACCTAGTGGTGTTGTCGAAGTAGATACAGGTGTAGGTGTGGATGTATCGTTGGTGGCGATATCCTCATCATCCTCCCCTTCTTGCAGTTGAGTCGTCCTTGACTCAAGCTCATCATCCTCTCCCAAATATGGTTTCAAATCTGTAATGTTAAATATGGGACTAACCCCCAAAATCTACAAGCAGGTCTAGCTTATATGCATTATCATTAATTGGCTCTAGCACTTTAAACGGTCCATCAGCCCGAGGCATCAATTTAGACTTTCTCAAAGCAGGAAACCAATCCTTTCTCAAGTGTAACCAAACCAATTCACCAGGTTCAAAAATGAATTGCTTTCTAACTTTATCACTAGCAAGCTTATACTTAGAATTCATGCGCTCTATGTTTTCTTTAGTTGTTTCATGCAGTTTTAACATCAATTCAGCACGTTGCTTAGCATCAAAGTTCAATTTTTTAGAAGTGGGCAAAGGCATTAAATCAATAGGAGCACGAGGTATCAAGCCATAAACAATCTCAAAGGGGCACATCTTTGTAGTAGAATGCATGGAACAATTATAAGCAAACTCAACATGAGGCAAATATTCTTCCCACAATTTAATATTCTTCTTTAAAATAGCCCTTAACATGGTAGACAAGGTTCGATTAACAACTTCAGTTTGACCATCAGTTTGGGGATGACAAGTGGTAGAAAATAGAAACTTAGTTCCCAATTGTGCCCATAAACTTCTCCAAAAGTGGCTAAGAAATTTAGCATCACGATCAGAAATAATTATTTTTGGCACACCATGCAAACAAACAATTTCTCAAAAGAACAAATCAGGTGTAGCATCATAAGTTTTATGACATGGTATAAACTGTGCCATCTTAGAAAATCTATCCACAAACACAAAAATGCTACCACGTCCCTTCCTAATTCTAGACAATCCCAACACGAAATCCATTGAAATATCCTCCTAAGGAGCACTAGGAACTGGTAAAGGCATATACAAACCATGCGGATATAAACATGACTTAACTTTTTGACATGTAGTGCAGTGTGCAACAAATCGCTCCACATCTGTTCTCATTTTTGGCCAAAAGAAATGACCAACAAGTACATCCTCTATCTTCTTTGCTCCAAAATGTCCCATCAAGCCACCTCCATGCGCTTCCTATAACAATAACAAACGAACGGAGCTAGCTGGAATGCATAGCTTGTTAGCTTAAAACACAAACCCATCACTGACGACGAATTTGTTCCATGCTTTTCCATCCTTACAATGCAGCAAGACATCCTTAAAATCAGCATCATTCACATATTGTGTTTTAATTGTGTCCAAACCAAAAATCTTGCAATCAAGTTGTGTCAACAAAGTATATCGCCTAGACAAAGCATCAACAATGATGTTCTCTTTCCCTTTCATGTGTTTGATGACATAAGGAAAAGATTCAATAAATTCAACCCACTTAGCGTGTCTACGGTTCAGTTTTCCTTGACTATGAATATGTTTCAAAGCTTCATGATCAGAATGTATAACAAACTCTTTGGGCCACAAATAATGCTGCCATATTTCTAATGTGCGCACAAGAGCATACAATTCCTTATCATAAGTAGAATAATTCAGAATAGGTCTACTCAATTTCTCACTAAAATATGCAACAGGTTTACCATCTTGTAATAAAACACCACCCAAACCAATTCCACTAGCATCACATTCAAGCTCAAACGTCTTATTAAAATCAGGAAGTTGGAGGAGAGGTGCATATGTCAACTTATCTTTCAATATGGTGAATGCCTTCTCTTGTGTGGTACCCCAAGAAAAAGGCACCCCCTTCCCCGTAAGCGCATTCAACGGTGCCGCAATGGTGCTGAAATCCTTCACAAAGCGATGATAGAACCCAGCAAGTCCTAGAAAACTCCGCACTTGCGTGATGGTCTTTGGTACAGGCCATCCCTGAATAGCTTCCACCTTGGCTTGATCAACTTCAATTCCCTGTGGAGTGATGATATAGCCAAGAAAAGATACTCGATCTGTGCAAAATACGCACTTCTCAAGGTTACCAAATAAACGTGCATCACATAAAGCATTAAAAATAGCACATAAATGATCAAGATGTGCCTCCATGGATTTTCTGTAAATCAATATATCATCAAAGTAGACAACAACAAATTTTTCAATGAAAGCACGCAGAGCCTCGTTCATTAATCGCATGAAGGTACTAGGTGCATTAGTTAACCCAAAAGGCATGACTAGCCACTCATATAACCCGAACTTAGTTTTGAAAGCAGTTTTCCATTCATCTCCCAATTTCATGCAAATCTGGTGGTACCCACTACGCAAATAAACTTTGCTAAACACAACAGCACCACTCAATTCATCAAGCATATCATCCAAACATGGAATAGGAAGTTGTTATCAAATTGTGATATTATTAATAGCTCTACAATCAACACACATACACCACGTTCCATCTTTCTTTGTGACTAAAATAACCGGAATAGCACAAGGACTAAGGGACTCACGTACATATCCTTTGTCGAGTAGTTCTTGCACTTGTCACTGAATCTCTTTCATTTCTTCCGGATTGGTCCTGTATGGCGCACGGTTGGGCAATGATGCACCTGGAATTAGATCAATTTGGTGCTCAATTCCTCGTATTGGTGGCAGCCCCGCTTGTATTTCACTTGGGAACACATCAGAATACTCCTGCAAAATGTTAGCGACAGCAGGGGGCAAGGAGTGCTGCATATCATGAATGGAAGTCAAAGTATCTTTGCACACCAAAGCATAGGGAACAGAAGTGGTAGCAATCAAGTAATTAATATCAGATTTAGTAGCAAGCAAGCAAGTTCCTTTTAACCGTATCTCATCTTGCTTATTAGCAACCGACTTGATAATTTTATTGTTCTCACTTTTAGCTTTGGCAGCTCTAGCAATATCATCACTCACAATAGCTTCAGGAGACATAGGAAGCAACATAATTTTCTTATCATGGTGCAAGAGCGAAAATTGATTTGATCTACCATGATGCACACAATCCGTATCAAATTGCCAAGGTCTACCGAGCAGAATATGACAAGCTTGCATAGGCACAACATCGCACTCAACAACATCATGATATGATCCGATTGCAAAATTAATGCGCACCACCCTCATTACCATAGCCTTACCACTGTTATTTAGCCATTGAATGTGATACGGATGTGGGTGTGGTTTGGTGCTGAGTGCAAGCTTCTCCACCATTTCGCTGCTAACCAAATTGTTGCAGCTACCTCCATTAATGGTTTGGAACAGCGTGTGTCGCTGATTTTGCTCCGCCTTCTCCATTTGTGCACTAAGCACACGCTGCATAATGAGATTCTTTTAGTGTTCGGCGGCACCTGCATCAATATGTTCTTCTGGTGTTCCCTCGTTACCTGCATGGTCAGCAACAAACAAAGCAAGTGTATCTTCATCAAAAGCAACAGTCACGCTGCACGTGCCCAAAGCCCTTGCAATGATGACACTGGACATCTCCTATTCTACCCTGGATGCAACCAAGGAAGCACTATCGGTTGGCTTCTGGACAGTCTTGGTTGTTGAAGTGGTGGGAGGAGCACGTGGCTTGTCGCTGGATGGAGAAGGTACTGCTACACGACTCGGTGAAGGAGTTGGTACAGGTGCACGTCTGCCATAGAAGTATTCATGCGTGGCTGCCATGATGTAGATTTACCTGCAGAAACATTAGGCCTAGTACTAGGACGTCGTCCCTGCACCTCCCTTTCAGCTTTACAAGCAAGATGGAATAAACGGGTTACGTTAGTATAATCTTTATATGCAAAAATGTCCTAAATTTCTTGATTTAACCCTCCCAAAAATCTAGCCATAGCAGGTTCCTCACCCTCCACTAAATTACAACGTAGCATACCCATTTGCAATTCCTAATAATATTCTTCTACATTTTTAGTGCCCTATCTCAATTGTTGTAATTTATGTAACAGATCACCTGCATAGTAAGAAGGAACAAATTTAGCCTGCATGACCCGTTTCAAACCATCCCAAGTTTGTGGCATGTCATCAGTATGTTTCTTGCCATGTTCTATCCACCAAACAGAAGCAAAATCAGTGAACTCACTAGTAGCAGCCCTAACACGTGTATTCTCAGGAGTGGCATGCAAACTTTTGATCAACAGCAATTTTTCAAGTAATGTATGCATCAGGGTCATCTGTACCATCAAAAGGAGGTATCTTAAATTTAATCTTGCTGAAAGCATCATCATTGTTGTGTACCTCACGTCGGCGAAAACCACCCATACCTCTACGATTAGTGTGTAGGCGTCGGTGATGGCGAGCGTCTCGTTCATCTTGTTCAGTATCAGCAATATATTCATCCTCCCAATCATCACGCTATTCGTTGGTCTTTGCATGGAGCTCATCAAAATGCCGCAAAAGAGCAGTGAGACTCTTGTCAATATTGCCGACCGTTGTTTCCAGGCCCATAAGCTTGGTGTTGGTGGCAATCTATGTGGCCTCCAATTGTCCAATCTTGTCATTCGTCACCTGCATATCATTATCAAGTCCCTCTATGTGCCGCTACACTTGCCTTTCAAAATGTTGTATGATGCCCCTGTGTGACATTTCAGATAGTTAGGAGCTAGGCACATTAATTTCTAGTACCAAGTGGTGCTTAGTGTGTGTTTATTTTGATGAATGCCTTTAAAAACTTAAATATACGTTAAAGGGTATTTTTGTAATATTGGAAAAATTAGGGTTCTTTTTATAAAATGTTGAGAAATGGGAGGTAATTTTAAAAATGTGTGAAGGGTTGATTTGCAAACGTGAGTTTTCACTTTTTAAACACTGTAAGAAGTGTAAATACTCCAAGGTTTCAGTAAAAAGGTAAAACCTATTTTGGATTTATTTGAAATTGAATGAATTGTTCATTTTTAAAAATAATTTCAAAACCCTAACTATTTTGAAGTTGGACCTTAAAGCAAAGTGGTAGATCTTTTTAAGCTCTACACTTTTGATTTTGGGTATATTTTTATTAGAGCTATAGTTTGGAAGAAAATTTTACTTTACAGTGAACTCCTTGAAGTTTTGCAAAATTTACAAAAAGGTTCTCATCTTCTTCCTCCTGCTTCCCCCTCTCTGTTTCTTTGTAGCGCCGCCTGCCGCCCATCGCTGGCGTTTTCCCCGGCCGCCAGCTGCCCCCTCGCCACTCTTCCTGCGCCACCTAGCCCGCAGCTCGCCCGCCCGCTGCTTAAACAACCCCGCTTGCTCCTCCTCACGCGGACGCGTTGCGGCGCCGCCCGCCCGAGCCGCCACGCGTACTGTCAACCGCCCGCAGCTGCTTGCCACCCGCCCACATGCCTCTTTTTAGCTCGATGATGTGCCCAGTAAACTTCTTCATTCTTCTAGCCCCTCGCGCTCACCGCATTCTTGTTCTTTTACCCGCTCGACTACTTCACCGAAGCTCCTCTGTCCACCGCCGTTAGCAGTCTCCGCCGCTCCTCCTCTCCAATTTCATGCTCCACTAGCACCGTCGCATGTCATTGCCCCTTCCTAACCAGCTCTTTTTCCTCCTTCCGCGCACACGCAGCCCAGAATGCCGCGCCGGCGATCTCACTCTCCGCCGCCGTTCTATTTCTAGTCGAACCGAAGTTCTACCCCTTCTCCTTCCTCACCAAGAGCACCATCAGCACCACATCTCCATGCTGAAGCTCCCTGACCAATTTCCCTTCGCCTTCCTGCACTCCAGTCGCCGAAACACCGTCGCCACCCTCGGAACCTCACCGCGCCAGCTCTGTTTCTAGTCGAACCACCGCCTCCGAGCTTCCCTTCTATGATTCCAACCACCCCTAAATCTGCTGTGAGCTCCTGAACCTTTTTCCCCACCTTTCCCTCGCCGCCGGTGAGCCTCCTCGCTGAATTTTAATCACCAGCGCTCGACTTCTTTTGTTCAAATTGATTAGGGAACCAAATGCAAGCCTCTGTTTCTTTCTAAGGGTCTTGCTTGTAAAGTACACGCCAGTCAGCTACACACCCATCGGCCAGATGCCCATCGACTACACGTCGATTGGCTACACCCCTATCGACTACTTTTACTGAAGAAAAATCACAACTGATGCATACCCCAATTGACTAGATAAGCTATCTGAAAAGCATGCTGTGAAGTAGATCCGATCAGCTCTGTAGTAACCTTCACCAAATAGCCGTTTTGAACAAAGTTTTTACACCAGAAACTCTACTTAAGTTTATTTCTTTCAAATCTTTTTGTTTGTACAAATTAGTTAAGTCTTGAAGTGATGTATTGAATGTATTCTGGTTGGATTGCAACTTTATCATGAAAACAAAATAATAACCATTTGCTTCAAATCATTGCATATCATGTAGATTTGACGACACTCGCCGATGGTACCTACGAGCTAATCCCGGAACCTGATGAGGGTATTTCTGAAGCTCAAGTAAACGTCGCCAAGGGTCTTTTTGAAGCCCCGAACCTAGGTTCAGAAGATACTAACATCACTGACCCAAGCCTCACCAGTGAAGGCAAGCCCCGGTGCATAATCCAGTATTTTAAATTATGCACTTATATTGTTATATATCTATCTTGTGCATTAAATTCTAGGAATTGTTATGAAACCTTAGTTGCATGAAACCTAGGAACCTATGTAATGTTTCTGAGTCCTTATCGAGTAGATGCTCTGCTAATAGGATCAGCAGAAGTTGAGTGATTTCCTGTCACTCGCGCGATATAGGAGTTGATTGTTTACCATTTTGCAATCACTATAAGGATCACGGACGGGGTTATGTGCAATATCATGATTTGGAATGGTACCCCATCTTTGTTGATCAATTTGATAAGGCCGCAGTGTGTGGTAGTGGTGGTCGAGTGTTTGAAAGTACTAGCCACACATCGTAAATATGGTACGCGGTAAGTCTAGTACCTGATTAGCCCGGCAAGAGGACATATCCCCCACCACTCGAATTTTGGTTTATGTACACACGCACCGGCGTGTGGGAGTACGTTCTGCATAGCAGATGGGAGTACGGTCATACAGTTGCGCTGTAGATGTACGTCCTGCACATTGGATGTGCGTATGGTCCTGCAGTCACTTGTGGTGGCACTGATCCATGACCCGGAATATGAGGGGAATGGTTGCCCGGAAAGGAAAGTTTCCAAGCGTGTGAGTTAGGATCCCTTGCAAGGTTATAAAATTCAATTCAGGAATCATCCATTTCTCGCGGTGATCGAGACTGCTTGATACTTCTGCCACATAGAGTAACAATAGCAACAGTTGGTGGAATAATATTGATGTATGTTTAATACCTACCTTGCTTGCCTAGTATAGATGCTCACTTAGAATGGTAATTGAACTAGAATCTGAAAGCTAAAATATGGAATTAAATACATACTCTTGTTGTTTTGCAGCAAAAGAAACCTAGAGCCTTTTTAACCTCTCATGGTTTAGTTATGAGCTAAGTATACTGTCACACCCGATTTATAAGAACATAAACCGAGCAATCATATATGCGTAGGATCAAGTCATGCATATATACAAAAGAATCATCAAGATATCACAACACGTATCTCGAAATAAAAGCGTATAAATTATAAATGAATATCTTTATTACAACTGAATTGTCACACCCGGTTCAGAAAAGGTAACCGAATGCATCCCATATGTGCGCCAGGATCAAGTTCCGCACATACAGTAGACGTCACAAGCGAATATCCGAACAATGCATTAACGAGTAAGAGTATAATAGTACTTTATTACATGACCGACAGTCTTAACCTTAAGCGAATAAATAAACGTCGATAAATAGCAGCGGACTTCAACTTCACAGGCAGTTGACTGGGAGACACTCGCCTAGAAATCTCCAATATCTTCGGGAAACTCCGGAAAGTTGTCTTGTTCTGAGCAGCATTGGTTTTAATAAAGCAAGCGTGAGTACACTTATGGTTGGTACTCAGCAAGTGGAGTAAATTATATGACATGCAAGGCCAATTCAAGGATAAGCTGACACGGTTTGACTGCGATAAGCATTTTAGTTGGTCAAGTTTTATTTAGCAAGCATTATCTAGGTTTAAGTTTATACCAACCCTTATATAAAAACTGAGTAAATAAACAACTTCAACCAAAAAGAACAACAGCTTAAATCATCTTCAAGTTCAATTATCATGTGAGGGTCCAAGCCGCTCTTAACCGTGAGCACGGCTGATATATCAGTTTTCACTCTGCAGAGGTTGTACACTTTACCCACAGCTCGTGTTTCCCTTGATGCCCGGGTTTGCAAGGCCCTTAAACACTTCCGAGGTGAGTGGCAGGGATTCACTACGAGGCCTTTACAAAGATTCCCTAACTTGTGACAATCCGCTAAGGTTTCAAGCCAAAGCGGTCATAACCCTCCCTATTGAGGAAAATACCTTAGCCAAGGTTCACATAGCTATGTGCCTCAAAGGACCGAGCTATACCCCGTCAATGCAACCCCTCTTGCCCTTTCGGTAAGATCATCACAAGCTAGGGTTTCTAATTAATTAGCCAAGACCAGAGCCATATAGTACTGTGGTTGTACTGTTTTCCTGGGTGGTTCTCCATGTTCCAATTCATTCGATAAGCTTGTTTGATTGCCATAACAATATTCCAAAGGACATGAAAGATATAAGAGGTAACATGGTTTCCAAACATCCAAAAACTATTGATAAGCAACTAGCGTAGCTATAACATAAATAAAACAACCCAGGTTTAAACAAGGAAGTTAAATCAAATCTAGTCATATCCTTAATTGGGTTCCATCATATTCTAGACACATGCATGCATAAAAGTAAAGGTGTAATTGTGATATTAATAGGACTGAAAACATGATCAAGGACCACTTGCCTTCGTTAGCAAACTGCTGCTGCTCAGGAAATTCTTCAAAGTCTTGTCCCTGCGGATCCTCGAACTGCGCACCGTCTAACGTCGCACACAAGCACATACAAACGAGCAAACAAAATAAAATAAGAACAGTACACCAATCATTGAAAACAGAACAAAATAATATGTTAAAAACATTGTACAAGTCGTAAGGATCGCGTGAGCGCAAGAATCGATGAAATCGGAGTTAAAACGGAGAAGTTAGGGCTAAAACGGGGTTCCAGGGGCTTATCTGTGAAGATTTAGATCTAAAAGGACCTAAAACAGAGAAACCAGGGGCTAGATCGTAAATAAACCCTAGATAGAGGGGCTAGCACGCAAAACTGAGGGGTATTGGATGGCGGGTTTGATTTTGAAAATCCTCAGGGGTCTAAACAGAAGAATTTGGACCAAAACGCGAATACTTTTGAATTGGGCAGGACGGCGGGTTGATTTCGGGGAAACTTAAGGGCTTATTTGCAAAAGGACGCGGGTTGACCGGTACGCGATCTGATTGACTCGCGGCTGGATTGGTTGCGGGCCGGTGGATCTCGATCGGACGATGGAGGAGCGAGGGGAACAGACGGGCGGCGGCGGGGCTCGTCGCCGGCGGCCCGAGCGGCGGCGCTCGGCCGGACTTCGCCGGAAAACGCGATATCGCGTTACCGGCCTCGGTTTTGAGCGGGGTTAGGACGGGAAGGTAGAGGACGTCGCGGGGAACCGATCTAGGGGGTAGAGAGGGGGATGCAGCGGCCGTAGGCGGTGGCCGGCGGCGAGAGGCGGCGCGGATCGGGCGGCGGAGCCGACGGACGCGGGGAAGCCGGGGAGGGGGAGAGAGAAGGCGGCCGGGGAAACCTCACCACCACGCGGTGCTTCGGGGGCGGTCAATTGTCGGCGGGCGGCAGCGGATCGACGGGGCGGCAGCGACCCGAGGCGAGGGCGGCACAGCGGCGGCGGCGGCTAGGGTTTAGGCGCAAGGCGGTGGTGCGGCTAGGGTTTAGGGGGCCCGGGGTGCGGCGGCTTTTAAAGGGCGGCCGAGGGGCGCCTGGGCGTGCGGGCCCGAGGCGGGGACGGCGCGGGGGGAGCGGAGGTCGCGCGGAGGCGAGCCGGACTCGAACCCGAGTCCGGTGCGGTGGGGAAGACGGGCCTGACAGGCGGGCCCCGCCTGTCAGCGCCAAAGAGAGGGAGAGAAGGGAGAGAGCGGGGACGGGAGCGAGCTGGGCCGGGGAGGGGGAAGCGGCTTGCGGGAGGAGAGAGAGAAGGGAGGAGAGAGGCCGCGGCTGGGCCGGCCAGGGGGAAAGCGGGCCGCGCTGCAGGGGAAAGGAGGGAGGGGAGGTGGCCAGCCGGGCTGGGCTGGGCCCAAAGGGGGAAAAAGAGAGGGAAAAGAGAGAAGATCAAACAAAAATCAAAAGGGCTTTTGAATTTGAACTGAAATTTGAACTCAACTTTAATCCAAATATACTACAACCAAGAAAACAATGCAAAGAGCATGAATGCACATGACATATATATTTTCCTACATTTATTTTATATTTTTTTTAAGAGAATTGCTTATTAAAATCATGTAACCCTTTAACCTATCATGCCATTCAAATTATTTTGTACTTTGCAAAATTAGGGTGTTACAAACCTACCCCCCTTAAAAGGAATCTCGTCCTCGAGATTCGGCTGGGCTAGCAAAAAGCTGGGGAAAATCTGCCTGTAACTCCTCCTCTCGTTCCCAAGTAGCCTCATCCTCTGAATGATGACTCCATTGAACTCTGCACATTCGTATCCTCTTACTCCGGGTAGCCCTCTCTGCCGTATCCAGTATTTTGATCGGGTGCTCCTCATAAGTCAAGTCCTCCTGCACATCCAGTTCCTCCAGTGGCAACTGCTCCTCGGTTACCCTCAAGCACTTCTTCAACTGGGAGATATGAAACACATTGTGCACATCTGACAACCGGGCAGGTAACTCTAGTTGGTAAGCCACCTCGCCCTTCCGTTCTAGAATCTTGAACGGACCAATGTAACGAGGCGACAATTTCCCTTTGACCTTGAATCTGCGCAAACCTCTGATAGGTGACACCTTCAGATACACGTAGTCACCTTCCTCAAAGGTCAACTCTCGTCGACGAGTATCTGCATAGCTTTTCTACCTCGACTGAGCCACCTTCAGGTTCTCACGAACAACCTGTACCTGCCTTTCAGCCTCTTTAATGATCTCAGGCCCAAACAACTGACTTTCACCTGTCTCACTCCAATACAACGGAGTCCTGCACTTCCTGCCATACAGTGCCTCGAACGGTGCCATCCTCAGACTGGCCTGATAACTGTTGTTATAAGAGAACTCTGCAAACGGCAAACTCTTATCCCAACTGCCTCCATGTTTCAACGCGCAAGCTCTGAGCATATCCTCTAACACCTGATTTGTCCTTTCGGTTTGCCCATCTGTCTGCGGATGGTAAGCGGAGCTGAAATTCAACTTCGTATCCATTGACTCATGCAACTTTTGCCAGAATCGAGACGTAAACTGAGTACCCCTGTCTGATACTATCTTCTTAGGTACTCCATGCAAGCACACAATTCGCGAGATGTACAATTCTGCCAATCGTGCACCTGTATATGTAGTTTTTACCGGTATAAAGTGAGCTACCTTGGTCAGTCGGTCCACTATGACCCATATCGAATCATATCCCTCTCGTGTTCGTGGCAACCCCACAATGAAATCCATACCAATTTCTTCCCATTTCCACTCCGGCACCTTCAAAGGCTGTAACAATCCGGCTGGTCTCTGATGTTCTGCCTTAACTCTCTGACACACATCACACAATGCCACGTGAGCTGCAACGTCACGTTTCATGCCATACCACCAATACCTTTCCTTCAAATCCTGATACATCTTAGTACTGCCAGGATGGATAGAATAAGCTGAGTCATGAGCTTCCTGCAGAATTTTCTCTCGGAGGTGGTCCACATCTGGTACACATATCCTCTTTCTGAATCATACTGTCCCACGTTCATCTTTAGTAAAATCTGGTGCCTTGCCTGCTTCTATCATTCCTTTTATCTCCTGTATCTTAGAGTCCTCAAGCTGACCCTTCCGTATGTCTTGGTCGAGGGTCGGCTCCACCTCTATAGTGATTCCTTCCGTATGAGCGACGAATCCCAGGTTGAGTCGTTCAAATTCCTTGTACAATTCCCGAGGCATCTGGCTAATCATCGTCGCGTTCACATAGCTCTTGCGACTCAAGGCATCCACCACCACATTTGCCTTCCCGGGATGGTAGTGTATCTCAGGTCATAATCCTTGATAAGTTCCAACCACCTTCGCTGCCTTAAATTGAGATCATTCTGAGTGAAAATGTACTTCAAGCTCTTATGATCGGTGTATATCTGGCATCGGTGACCCAACAAATAGTGCCTCCATATTTTCAGAGCATGTACCACTGCTGCCAACTCCAGATCGTGCGTGGGGTAGTTCTGTTCATGCTTTCTCAATTGGCGGGATGCATATGCAATCACGTGTCCCTCTTGCATCAATACACAACCGAGACCCTGCTTGGATGCGTCACAGTAGATATCGAAGCTTTTGTAAATATCAGGCATAGCCAACACCGGTGCAGTTGTCAACCTCTTTTTCAGCTCCTCGAAACTGTCCTGACATGCCACAGACCATATAAATTTCTTGTCCTTCTCTAGCAGTGACGTAAGGGGTTTCACTATCTTAGAGAAGCCTTCAATAAACCTCCTGTAATATCCCGCAAGTCCTAGGAAACTCCGGATTTCCGAAACGGTCGTGGGTGGCTCCCATTTCAACACATCTTTTACTTTCCCTGGATCCACTGCAATACCTCCGCCGGTAATGACATGACCCAGAAATGAGACCTCATTCAGCCAAAATTCACACTTGCTGAGCTTAGCATACAACTGATTATCCCGGAGCTTCTGCAAGACGAGTCTCAAGTGCTCCTCATGTTCCTCCTCATCCTTGGAGTATACCAGAATATCATCAATGAACACCACCACAAACTTGTCGAGATACTCCATGAACACTTTGTTCATCAGGTACATAAAGTAAGCTGGAGCATTAGTCAACCCGAACGACATCACCGTATACTCGTATAATCCATACCTGGTAGTGAATGCCGTCTTGGCAATATCTGAAGGTCGTATCCTGAGCTGATGATAACCTGACCTCAGGTCAATCTTTGAGAATACCTTGGCTCCCCTTAACTGATCAAACAAGTCCTCTATACGCGGCAATGGATACTTGTTCTTGATAGTCACCTCATTCAAGGCCCTGTAGTCAACGCACATCCGCTGTGTACCATCTTTCTTTTCAACGAATATCACAGGTGCTCCCCAAGGTGACGAACTAGGACGAATGTACCCCTTACCTAGCATTCTTTCAGTTGTTTCTTAAGTTCCTCTAATTCACCCACTGACATTCTATATGGCCTCTTAGCAATAGGCGCAGTACCAGGTAAAAGGTCTATAATAAATTCAATGTCACGTTCAGGTGGCATACCTGGCAAATCATCAGGGAAGACGTCCGGGTACTCGCTGACCACTCTGATATCCTCCCTCGAACTTGCCTTCAACTGATTTACTGCACAATCTGCTGCCGACGGGAGTGTTGCAACAAACTCAAACCGTTCACCTTCCTGGCTAGTGAGAATCACTGATCGCTTGGAACAATGAATCACTGCGTCGTATTTTGTCAACCATCCCATTCCGAGAATAATATCGATACCACTTGACGGTAATACTATCGGGTTTGCACAGAATTCCTTGCCCATGATTTGTATTTTTACCCCGAGACATCGGTACACAGCCCTCATATTTCCCCCAGGTGAATTTACTAACATGGAACTAGGCATGGTGCATAAAGGAATGGAGTACTTAGCAACATAATCAGCTGAGATGAACGTATGCGATGCTCCGGAATCGAATAAAACTGATGCAGGGGCGGAGTTGACAAGAAACATACCGAACACAACATCCTGAGCCTCCTGAGCGGTCTCCGTGGCCACATGATTCACTCGCCCGCGGACGTAGTTTTGCTGACCCTTGTTGCTCTGGGGCGTCTGCATGTTGTTTCGGGGCTGTTGCTGCTGCTGCGGTGTCTGCCTCTGTCCACTGTTGTTAAACTGGCCTGGAGCGTGCTGAGTATTTTTCTTGGGGCATGCATTGGCATAGTGTCCCGCTTCACCACATCTGTAGCAGTATTACCACCGGCGGAAGCGGTGGCATTGCTTCTCATCGGTGTGCCTGTAGGGGTGCCCTGGCGATTCTGCTGAAAGTTGGAGCGCTGCACTGACTGACCGGCGTGTTGAGCTTGCTGCTGCTGCTGCCCCTGTTGGTTGAAGCGCGGGTACTGACTCTGCCCGAAGTTGACATTCTGTCCCCCTGAGCGGAAAGGTGTCCCCTGCGGGGCGTTGAAGCGAGGACGTGCATTACTGCTGAACTGCGTCGATGACTCGTACTTCCTTTTCTGCTCACCCATCTCCTTGCGAGCATGCTCCACCATGATGGCTTTGTCCACCATCTTCTGGAAACTGTCGAAAGTGTGCACCATTAGTTGATATTTGATAAGACCAATCAGACCCTCCCTGAAGTGATCCTGCTTCTCCTCATCATCTGCGACATCTGCAGGGGCGTAACGGGACAGTTGGATGAACTTGTCCCGATACTCACTCACGGACATTGCCCCTTGCTTCAAAGCAAGGAACTCCTGCTTCTTGAGCTTCATCAGGCCCTTGGGTATGTGCTGCTCCCTGAATTTGCTCCTGAACTCCTGCCAGCCGATAGCGTCGGGGTTGTCATGAGCTGCTGTGTAAGCATCCCACCAATCCGCTGCGGTCCCTTCCAGTCTGCCTGAAGCATAAAGAACCTTCTCCCTGTCGATACACTGGGCGAGGTTGAGCATCTTCTCCACAGTCTTGATCCAGTCATCAGCCTGAAGTGGATCCGGCGAATGAGAGAACGTGGGAGGCTTGTGACTCATGAACTCCCTATGCCTGTCCCTTGCTGGTGGCGGTGGAGGTGGTGGCGCTTGGTTCATCTGAGCTTGCATGTTGGCGATGGTGTTCGCCATGTTGGTCAGCAGCTCAGTCTGGGCGGCGAGAAACTGCTCCATTCCTGCAGGTGACGTTTGGTGCGATTGACTTGGTGGCGGGTTAGGGTTGGTGTTGTTGCGCACCCTCCGCCGCGGCGCTGCAGGTTGATCAACTCCTGATCCGGACCTGGTGTTCACCATCTGATTGGGTTAGAGAAAAGAGACTCATGAACTCAATCATGGAAAATGGATAGGAACAAGGGCAAGATAAAGATAGCAACGGAAGAAAAACAACCCCAAAATTTTACTAACTATATATTTGTATTAATAACTTGATATGGTTGTGGTCATCACTCCACAACCTATCGCAATCATTACAAAGATCCAACTCAAACATTGTCACAAAACCAAGCACACTTTCACATTAATCTAATTTAACACACTATTAAGATCGTTCGTACTAACGGTTACAAAAGACTCTTAGAAAACTCCTATCTTAAAGAGAAAATTTACTCCTATCTTAACTCCTAAATCTATCCTTTAACGGTAGGTGGTGCGGTAGCCGGGCTCTCCATAATGAATGCGCTTGCGAGGGGGTGACTCCGGCAAGTACTCCTTTGGTTCAATGCTGTCACACTCCGGAGGTAACACTGGATCTCCTCTCAGCCGAGCCTCCAGAATTGCCTTCTCCCGGATGGTCTTCATTAGCTTCTTCTTGACCTCCTGGATCTCTGCTCCGGCTGCATCTAGATCCGTGCTGAGAGCGGCGACCAGCTCCTGTGTGGTGTCCATTAGCAGACTTCCTTCTCCAGGGGGTGGAGCAGGAATCTGCGCACAAGTAGCTCCCCTCTTGCGTTGTGGAAACTGCTGGAACTCAGTGCCCTGGAGCTCTTCCTTGTAAGCGTAGCAAAGAAAGTAGAGTGCCCTCCTGGCAGCTTCACTAGTCCCTGCCTCCAAAGTCCTCCTGGGCACCTCATCAATGTGCTTAGAGTATTCCACCCAGCATCCAGGTCTCTCATCCGGAACGCAAATCAACACAGACACCAACCATTCTTCTTCCTGTTGTGCATTCTTGAACAAGTGAGCCTCAAAATGTGGCTTCCGCGGAAAGCCAATCCTCTGCATGGCCCTCCAGAGAAGTGCGGGGAATGGGCCCTCGGCAGATTCCAAGTGAAGTATCTGCTTCCCGTAGCGAGGCTCAGGTGGTGGTGGGGTCGTGGCGATAGCTGGCTCCGGACCATCATCTGGATCGTCATCGTCATCTCCTGGCGCATCAGAGCCCTCAGCATCACCTTTATCCTTGTCTCCATCTGCGGCACCTGAATCACCACCATCCCCTCCTGCAGGGCCCTCATTGCTGCCACTTGAGACCTCTGGATGGTCGTCTGGCAACTCCATGGGCTCCACCTCAGTGTCGGTGTCCACCCATCCTCCGTTGGAATGGTCATAGTGATGGTCATCCAGTGGGTCGGACACTTCCTGCGAGTGATGAATTGGATGCGGTGGTCCACGGGTGCTCTTACGGGCAGTCTGCCTGATTCTGACCATCTGCAACAGAAGTGAGAGCAACGCAAGATAGAGAGCATTTAGAGGAAATGCTATGAGTGACCTTAAAGCAAGATGGCATTTTTGCAAACATCAACACACTTGAGAGACAAGCATGTGTTCAAAGAGAAAAAGGTAGGAGAATAACGATATAATCAAGGAAATAAGCAGTTTTCAAAAGCAAGAAGGCAGAAGCTTGGCTACTAAGCAAGATAAGACTTAAAATTCGACCATTACTAGCTAGGCTAACGTCCTACAGTCAACACGGCTCTGATACCACTTCTGTCACACCCGGTTCAGAAAAGGTAACCGAATGCATCCCATATGTGCGCCAGGATCAAGTTCCGCACATACAGTAGACGTCACAAGCGAATATCCGAACAATGCATTAACGAGTAAGAGTATAATAGTACTTTATTACATGACCGACAGTCTTAACCTTAAGCGAATAAATAAACGTCGATAAATAGCAGCGGACTTCAACTTCACAGGCAGTTGACTGGGAGACACTCGCCTAGAAATCTCCAATATCTTCGGGAAACTCCGGAAAGTTGTCTTGTTCTGAGCAGCATTGGTTTTAATAAAGCAAGCGTGAGTACACTTATGGTTGGTACTCAGCAAGTGGAGTAAATTATATGACATGCAAGGCCAATTCAAGGATAAGCTGACACGGTTTGACTGCGATAAGCATTTTAGTTGGTCAAGTTTTATTTAGCAAGCATTATCTAGGTTTAAGTTTATACCAACCCTTATATAAAAACTGAGTAAATAAACAACTTCAATCAAAAAGAACAACAGCTTAAATCATCTTCAAGTTCAATTATCATGTGAGGGTCCAAGCCGCTCTTAACCGTGAGCACGGCTAATATATCAGTTTTCACTCTGCAGAGGTTGTACACTTTACCCACAGCTCGTGTTTCCCTTGATGCCCGGGTTTGCAAGGCCCTTAAATACTTCCGAGGTGAGTGGCAGGGATTCACTACGAGGCCTTTACAAAGATTCCCTAACTTGTGACAATCCGCTAAGGTTTCAAGCCAAAGCGGTCATAACCCTCCCTATTGAGGAAAATACCTTAGCCAAGGTTCACATAGCTATGTGCCTCAAAGGACCGAGCTATACCCCGTCAATGCAACCCCTCTTGCCCTTTCGGTAAGATCATCACAAGCTAGGGTTTCTAATTAATTAGCCAAGACCAGAGCCATATAGTACTGTGGTTGTACTGTTTTCCTGGGTGGTTCTCCATGTTCCAATTCATTCGATAAGCTTGTTTGATTGCCATAACAATATTCCAAAGGACATGAAAGATATAAGAGGTAACATGGTTTCCAAACATCCAAAAACTATTGATAAGCAACTAGCGTAGCTATAACATAAATAAAACAACCCAGGTTTAAACAAGGAAGTTAAATCAAATCTAGTCATATCCTTAATTGGGTTCCATCATATTCTAGACACATGCATGCATAAAAGTAAAGGTGTAATTGTGATATTAATAGGACTGAAAACATGATCAAGGACCACTTGCCTTCGTTAGCAAACTGCTGCTGCTCAGGAAATTCTTCAAAGTCTTGTCCCTGCGGATCCTCGAACTGCGCACCGTCTAACGTCGCACACAAGCACATACAAACGAGCAAACAAAATAAAATAAGAACAGTACACCAATCATTGAAAACAGAACAAAATAATATGTTAAAAACATTGTACAAGTCGTAAGGATCGCGTGAGCGCAAGAATCGATGAAATCGGAGTTAAAACGGAGAAGTTAGGGCTAAAACGGGGTTCCAGGGGCTTATCTGTGAAGATTTAGATCTAAAAGGACCTAAAACAGAGAAACCAGGGGCTAGATCGTAAATAAACCCTAGACAGAGGGGCTAGCACGCAAAACTGAGGGGTATTGGACGGCGGGTTTGATTTTGAAAATCCTCAGGGGTCTAAACAGAAGAATTTGGACCAAAACGCGAATACTTTTGAATTGGGCAGGACGGCGGGTTGATTTCGGGGAAACTTAAGGGCTTATTTGCAAAAGGACGCGGGTTGACCGGTACGCGATCTGATTGACTCGCGGCTGGATTGGTTGCGGGCCGGTGGATCTCGATCGGACGATGGAGGAGCGAGGGGAACAGATGGGCGGCGGCGGGGCTCGTCGCCGGCGGCCCGAGCGGCGGCGCTCGGCCGGACTTCGCCGAAAAACGCGATATCGCGTTACCGGCCTCGGTTTTGAGCGGGGTTAGGACGGGAAGGTAGAGGACGTCGCGGGGAACCGATCTAGGGGGTAGAGAGGGGGAGGCAGCGGCCGTAGGCGGTGGCCGGCGGCGAGAGGCGGCGCGGATCGGGCGGCGGAGCCGGCGGACGCGGGGAAGCCGGGGAGGGGGAGAGAGAAGGCGGCCGGGGAAACCTCACCACCACGCGGTGCTTCGGGGGCGGTCAATTGTCGGCGGGCGGCAGCGGATCGACGGGGCGGCGGCGACCCGAGGCGAGGGCGGCACAGCGGCGGCGGCGGCTAGGGTTTAGGCGCAAGGCGGCGGTGCGGCTAGGGTTTAGGGGGCCCGGGGTGCGGCGGCTTTTAAAGGGCGGCCGAGGGGCGCCTGGGCGTGCGGGCCCGAGGCGGGGACGGCGCGGGGGGAGCGGAGGTCGCGCGGAGGCGAGCCGGACTCGAACCCGAGTCCGGTGCGGTGGGGAAGACGGGCCTGACAGGCGGGCCCCGCCTGTCAGCGCCAGAGAGAGGGAGAGAAGGGAGAGAGCGGGGACGGGAGCGAGCTGGGCCGGGGAGGGGGAAGCGGCTTGCGGGAGGAGAGAGAGAAGGGAGGAGAGAGGCCGCGGCTGGGCCGGCCAGGGGGAAAGCGGGCCGCGCTGCAGGGGAAAGGAGGGAGGGGAGGTGGCCAGCCGGGCTGGGCTGGGCCCAAAGGGGGAAAAAGAGAGGGAAAAGAGAGAAGATCAAACAAAAATCAAAAGGGCTTTTGAATTTGAACTGAAATTTGAACTCAACTTTAATCCAAATATACTACAACCAAGAAAACAATGCAAAGAGCATGAATGCACATGACATATATATTTTCCTACATTTATTTTATATTTTTTTTAAGAGAATTGCTTATTAAAATATGTAACCCTTTAACCTATCATGCCATTCAAATTATTTTGTACTTTGCAAAATTAGGGTGTTACAATAATTCAGGTTGGTTCTGCCACAATCCGGCTCCATCGTCTCCTCCCATAAGTCCACGACGTCCAGCAGCTCCAATTCCTCGTCGATCGCCCGAGCGAGACCACAACACCTCGAGGAAGCTCCTGAACCCCCTCATCGAGCTTCTTCGAACCCCTTCGCCGAAACATCATCGCCGTGGCAAAGCCAACCGCCGTCACCACGGGTCACCATGAGGAATACCCCTCCGGCCAACCTCCACCCACTACAATCCCCAGCGAGCTTCTTCGTCACCCGATGAACCTCTCCAGACCCACCTCGCCGTCCTTCCCGTACCAGAACCTTGTCACCGTCGAGCACTTCTCACCACCGATCCTGTTCGCCGCGGGAATTCACTTTCCGCCCGTTCTCCTCCACAACCAAGGCTACCCCATGGTTTGCCCAGACCCACTAAATCTTCTTAATGCCGGCGACCCCTTGTCGGAACGTCGTCGTCTTCTTCCTATCCTCTGTTTTCCCCAACCAGTGACTTAATTGCTTCGATTTAGAAAGTTCTGGGGGGTTCTCTGTAAAATTTCCAGAGCTTTCTTTATTTCAAATCAGTGAACTTCTACATTCCATAGAAATTCGTAAGAAATTAATAAAAATGCAAAACCAGTTTTGTTTCAATCCTTAGGTCAAAATCTACAAGTTTTATGTTGTGATCTTGAGCTGAAAGTCTTTGATTTGTGGTCTAGGTTAAATATTAGGAAATGAATGCTTTATTTGTACCTTATGTTATATGCATGTGTTGTAGCTGAAAGGTAAATCATAGGATGTATGTCTCAAGTGGAGATGTGTGATATTTAGTTAATCCTTTCACACGAGTGCTCATATCCCTACCATCAAGACTTTGTCCTTAATTTGATTGCCGTTTCCTTAAGGTCCTTTTCGTATAAGGATCCTTGTTAGTTCATGTGCATCTGCTGCTTAGCTAATACATCTCTGCAGCTATGCTTCAGCATCAGCTATCAGCTCAGCCGCTAAGCATCCGTTTCCTTTGAGTCTATGATGTTTCTGTGTACCAGCTGTCAGCCGATGCATTTCTTTTGATATGCTTCTACCATCGGCTGGTTAGCTGATACGGTTGTTATCTTTCTAATGTCGGCTACTGCCGATACAATTCTTCTGTTCTGTCCTACATCGGCTGCACATAGTCGATGTATCGGAGGTGCACACACAATCTTAGGATTCTTGCTATCGGCCGATCCAAGCCGATTCTAGTTGTTTTCCATATCGGTCAAATATGGCCGATCAATCCTTAGTTTTCCCATCCTTATCCACACGCTTCTATCAGCCAATTTATCAGCTAGGAAATTGGCTATATATCTATCGGTCACATACCCTCGACCACACTCCAATTGGCTGCACATCTGTAGAACATGTCCCCATCGGCACAAACCCATCGGCCACATCCTCTTTAGTCTAAATCCGCACTTGTGGTCTCATCAGCCTACTCTGATGTTAGTGTTCTGTTCCACCTAGTTCTTGTATTGGATCCAGTTTAGATGAACCCATCGGCTGTACGTCAATTGATTTTTGTGCTGACGTAATCAAGCCGATACACCCACACCTAGTTACCTACGATAACACTTAAACACATCTCAGTTAGTCACAGTCAGTGCAGAGTAGGATAATCAGCTACACGACTGATATGCCCCAGTAGATATAGGAGAACATTAAAGGTGAAGACCAGCTACACAGCCGACCCACCAATCGGCTGAACACGCCGAGGCCCAGACCGTACGGATCCATAGTTCGATTAGTCTACCAATACACCATCGGCTAGTTACTCGCACTAATCAACTAGCTATGCTGATACATCACTCGACTAGTTCTATCCGATGTGTAAATTGGCTAATATGCCGATTCACCGATCGACTAGTACACGTACACAAATCGGCTATGTCAATGTGAAAAGTGATCAGCTAGACATCCGATCTAGATGGCATATCGGCTGCACCTGCCGAAACGCACCACCACAGATCGGCAAGTTAGCACAGTAAGAGTCTCTTTTAAGCACGGCCGATACAGCTTTAGCCAAACAACTAGCACCAGTAGACCTCCAATCGGCTAGACCTGATGCATATGAATCGGTTAAGGCCAAGACCCATGCACCCACCAATTAGATAGACCAGAAACATGCTAATAATCCAATCGGCAAATCCTTCCTTGTTCTATCCTTGAAACACTGTACCTTTAATATTCCTTCCTCTATCAGTCGTTTTAACCTTAGGTGAACCCAAATTGGCTACTCCCCTCTGATCATACACAAAGACCGCTCCTGCCGATTTCTCTTCCAAACCGAAATCAGCAGATTTCCTAAAACTGTGTAGCTAGCTCCCTCCTTTGCCAATTCTATCAGCTGAACCCTGTTGTCTCCAATCAGCTCTGTTGTAACCTTCAACGAATAGCCGATTTTAATTGGTTGTCCACCTAAAGCTCTATCCAAGTTTAGTTGCAAATCTTTTTGATTGTTATACGAGTAATATGTTAAATGAATGTTGGATTGCAACTTTATCGTGAAGTAAAATAGCTTTATGTGCACATTTTGAACATGATGTTTGCATTGCATGTAGATACGACTACTTCCGCAGACGGTACCTACGAGATCTCCCAGAAGTCTGCAGAGAATGTTTCTGAAGACCAAGGGAAGGTCACCAAGAGATTATCTGATGCCCCGAACCAAAGTTCGGAAGATCTTAACCTTACTGACTCTAGCCCCACCAGTAAAGGCAAGCCCCAGACATAACCCACTACTTTATTTACACTGCAATCTATATCTATTTATATATTTCTATGCATTAAGTTCTTAGGAATTGCTTGGAACCCTAGTTGCATAATTCCAGGAACCGATGTACTGAACACTAGAACTTGAGTCCGAATAGCTGCTATGCTCATAGGACCGGTAGAAGTCGAGTGATTTCCTGTCACTCGCGAGATATATGAGTTACAATGTTTACATTCCTGTAATCACTATTAGGATGACGGACGGGATTTATGTGAAGTATCATGGTTGAGATGCTACCCCGTCTGTGTTGAAGAACTTACTAAGGCCGCAGTGTGTGGTAGCGGTGGTTAAGCGTTTGAAAGTACTAGCCACATGCCGCAAAATATGATAAGCGGTAATCCTAGTAACCAATCGGTCCGAGGAGTGGACATACCTCCCACCACTCGTACTTTGGTTTTTCCTGTTACTCGATTCGACGTGTGGGAATACGTGTTGCCAGGCAACCAGGAGTACGGTCATGTAGTCGCGTTACAGGCGTATGTCCTGCACTTTGGAAGTGCGTATGGTCCTGCAGTCGCTTGTGGTGGATCTGATCCACGAGTCGGAATGAAAGGCAAACGGTTGCTTCGGAACAATTGTTGGATGTTCCAAGCGTGTGAGTTAGGTTTACCCTTACAAGGCTGAACTTCGATTCGGGAATCGTCCGTTTCTTGTGGAGATTAAGACTGCTTGATCCCTTTACCACATAGAGTAACAAGAGCAATCTTATGATGAGTAATACTGAGGTATGCTGTAAAAAGGCTCTACCTTGCTTGAGTAGTTATAGGTGCTTACCTAGAATGGATAATCAACTAGAACCTGAAATCTAAAAGTTGAAATTAAGGATCTACTCTTTGTTGCTTTTCAGCTGAAACTAAATCCAGAACCATTATAAGCCTTCATAAGTCTAGTTACATGGCTAAGTATACCATGAGACCGGTAAGCCTTGCTAAGTATTAGTATACTCAGCCTTGCTAGTTATATATTTTTCAGTTAACGCCTTTGAAGACGCTACTCTTCCCCTGCCTTGGCCCTGTGCTCTTCCAGATGGTTGGTCCGTGGAATGGGATCCGTCCCCGGCCAACACTGATGATACCGAGTGATGTCGTGCCCAGGCTTAGCATGACATCCATCTTGACTACGTGTTGTAAATCATCGCGTATGTTTTCCACTACCAAAAACTATAACTTTAACAGTTTGTAATAATTTTACTAAATGTGGAACTTAGTACTACTTTTGGAAACTCTTGTAATGTAATTCCCTGTGATGTAAAATATGATGGTGACTGTATCTCTGGACTCACCTTCATGTGAGGTAACCTTATTCAATCCTGGAAGTTAGGTGGTTTCATCGGGACTCTACCCAACAGGCCATGGGGTTACACCATTTGAAGCACGTTGGAGCCCTTGAGAGAGGACTTGCGTACTTGAGCCGGTGTAATTTAGGTTGGGTCTGCCACAGCTGGTATCAGAGCTATAAGGTTACTCTGGAGATACATTTTACCTTAAAAATGCTTTCAGTATAAAAGTTTGACCTACAAAGTATTTGGCAAAACTACGTTGGTTTCATTAAGGATTGTACTTAGTACGTAAAGCCCTAGGGTTATGCTTATTAAGGGAATTAGAAGTGACTATAATATATATATATATATATAACCTTAACTACCAGCATTACTTTTCTATCAAAACTTAAATTCATGCACAACCCCAACTTTACATTCTGTAACGACACCTTCGACGATGAGGTAAGAAGGTAAGGATCCTCAGCTAACTGGGGAGTTAGCCTTCCCGTCGGTGATACGAACCGAACGCTGTTTCTCAAGCAGTGGCCTACTTGAGATGCTGCCAATATATCAACATAGGTTCAATATATTGGGAGTATATGGTTCGGCGTAGGGTATAGCGATCGCTGTTCATACCCCCGCATTTTGCGGTACCCCCGTGAATACGTTATCTCGATAACGTATGTTAACGTTGTTTGTACGGCGGTAATGGTACAGATGCTGTTTCTATAGTGAACAGTAATGTTTGGGGATGCTTTCATGACATGCTGGCATGAAAGGTTCGGTATCTATATATATCTTGTGATTTTCTGCAGGTATGCGAATCATGATTCGATAGGTTCTGAACGGTTAGGATTATCGACTAGATATTACAAGGAGAGACGTATTTATATTGTGCCACCGTAACTAACCAGGTAAGACCAAGGTTACTTGGCAGTTATTTTTTATTGTAAGGACGATAGAATGTGCATGCATCATGTCATCTTGGATTGATTTGATTGCCTTGCTTGTTACGTTGTTGTACTAAAGTATGTTGCTTGTATCTGAATGCCCGCCTGGACTTTGTGTTGTAGGAGCCAACGTAATCTGCTAGGCTAAGCTAGAGTTGAGAAGGTCTTTTGTGAATCAAGTGGGTTGGGTCATGTTTGGACCTTATCGCCGATCTTAGCTTGACAGCTAAATCAAACCCTTGATTTTGCTTTGAATATGTTTCGACAGAAGCATTGAGCTTTTCCTTTTGATGGTTAAACCTTGATAAGTATCAGCAAACCCTTCAATCCATCATTCAGTGATCCATCTATCTTCTCTTGATGTTGTACCTTATATTATTGGCTATTCTGGTTACAACATCTGAAAGTTGCACCTTCAATTTTTGCTCAGATGATTTTGGATAAATTAAAAAGATTTATGACAATAATTACTTTTTGAATACAATTCTCCCGACAAAAGTCATGCATCATAACAGATACCATCTTTGGTCAGTGCATGGTGTTGCATCGTCATCGAAAATCCGTAGACTGACTAACGGGTATACATCCAGTACAACTTCGGGTTGTCTTTCGTTTCCTGAATCTATCTTGTTGCTGTTGGCACTACAGGGTTGTTATTCCTCTTTTGTGGTGGTGTTTGATCACATGACTATGATGCCGTGTCGGAACCTAAGGCCTCATGTGTGCTACAGCCACATGATTGAGCCATTGGGAGCGCACTGGTGCCTAGGTGTATGTAACGTAACTCACTGCAATCTCTTTTTATGCAACCTTACTAGTGTCCTAACTTTTGATCCCCGCTCAAGGATATAGAACTAACCAAGTGTTAGTCCCGAGAGAACGGTTGCAGGGTGCGAGTCATATGCGTCATCAACTCATGACAGTATGCATCATACTTTATGCATTCTTTACGTGCATACATCACAGGCATCGTCATCCTTGCATCATGGTGTATGCATCATTTGGCCAGCATCATGGTAATTGCATTGTGTCATATGCACCATTTCGATCATGCATGGAATCCTCCATCCTCATGTTGCACCATCATAGTAATCATACATTACAACAGTGCATCACGTTCATGGTTATATATCGAACATTGCACTCTGAGTTGGAGCATTCTGTCATTATCCCTTGATTGCATCGGTATAAATAGGCATGTTTTGCAATCAACATCATCCAAATCATTCAGGTAATAAACTCTGAGCAGGGATGTTTCAAACATCACTCGTAAATCAATCTCTCGTACTATCCTCACTTGCTATCCATAAGTTTTGTGATGAATATTGCCGACATTTATTGTCCTTATGTTGTGAACTTAGCTCTATGAGAACTTGATCACCTTTCTTTCTCTTCTCTCGTCGTACTCATCTCGTCATGCTCCAACGGCTTTTACCATCAACATCAATTTTCTCTGGTGTGATTGCTTCCTGCCACTTCTGATGGTGATTTCTTCCATTAAGAGTCTTTCATCCTGAATCTCGGGACGAGATTCTTTTTAGGGGGATGGCTGTGACAGTTCAAGTACCTGTAAGATAGGCACATAATTTGTTAGTGTGAAGTATGTGCTTGTTAGTGTAAAGCTTGTGTATGTTTATGTGAAGCTTTTGAAAATTTAAAGTGCAAGTAAAAGGGGTATTTCTATAATTATGGAAAAACTAGGGTTGTTTTTGCAAAATATAATTGGATAGGAGGTAACTTCAAAATAAGTGAAGGGTGGTTTTGCAAACATGTTTTTCTTACTTTATCCCCTGTAAAAAAAATATTTTTATCCAAAAGTTTCATTTGAAATGCATGTGTTGAAATGCGTGCGCGGAGGGACCTGCGGCGCGGCAAGGCCGGGGCGAGCGCGTGTCCGGCAGCAGGAGGAGGAGGAGTAGCAGGGAGCAGAGGGCCGCGGGCTGCTCTGTTCCGGCGGCAGACGGGAGGAGCAGGGAGTGGACGTGCGTGCAGCAGAAGCACGCGCAAGGGAGTAGAGGAGCAGCAGAGGCGGGTTCGGCAGCAGCTTGTCTACAAGCAGCATGGCGTCCAGGGCCTCCTCCCATGGTTCGACCACGTCGAGTGCTCGGCGTGGGGCGGCTGAGGCCACCGATGGTGATGCGGCTACGCTTGTGGCGCGGCGAGCTCGGAAGGAGAAGCTATGCAGCGGCACGAGGCGGTCCGGGCGGAATTGGACGGGCGCGTCCACGGGTGCGAGCGGGAGTGTTCTACCGGTGGCCAGCTCGGCTCGATTCCGCAGGCGTGTGTGCGTACAAGGCAACAGGCCACGCGCGAGCAGGTTGAGAGCCAGTGATGCAGGAGCAAAATGGGAGCGGCGTACAGGGGCTGCGGCCAGGTGCGGCGGCCCTGCGGGTGGCTGCGCAGACATGCCAGCAGTGCACGCACAGGACCAATCAGGTCGAAGAGGGTTTCTTCTTGTGCGAGCAGGAGCATTCTGCCGGCTGTGCTTCTGCAGCACACGCGCGTGAGCAGAGGAGGCTTAGCCCATGGGCAGGAGGACCCTGAGGTTCGCGCAGGAGTTGGCCTAGCGAACCAATCCGGCTCCCTCATCTCCTCCCATAAGTCCACGACGTCCAGCAGCTCCTATTCCTCATCGATCGCCCGAGCGAGACCACAACACCTTGAGGAAGCTCCTGAACCCCCTCATCGAGCTTCTTCGAACCCCTTCGCCAAAACATCATCGCCGTGGCAAAGCCAACCGCCGTCAGCACGAGTCACCGTGAGGAATACCCCTCCAGCCATCCTCCACCCACTACAATCCCCGGCGAGCTTCTTCGTCACCCGATGAACCTCTCCAGTCCCACCTCGCCGTCCTTCCCGTACCGGAACCTTGTCATCGTCGAGCACTTCTCACCGCCGATCCTGTTCGCCGCGGGAATTCACTTTCCGCCCGTTCTCCTCCACAACCAAGGCTACCCCAAGGTTTGCCCTGACCCACTAAATCTTCTTAATGCCGGCGACCCCCTTGCCGGAACGTCGTCGTCTTCTTCCTATCCTCTGTTTTCCCCGACCAGGGACTTAACTGCTTCGATTTAGAAAGTTTTGGGGTGTTCTCTGTAAAATTCCAGAGCTTTCTTTATTTCAAATCAGTGAACTTCTGCATTCCATAGAAATTTGTAAGAAATTCATAAAAATACAAAACCAGTTTTGTTTGAATCCTTAGGTCAAAATCTACAAGTTTTATGTTGTGATCTTGAGCTGAAAGTCTTTGATTTGTGGTCTAGGTTAAATATTAGGAAATGAATGCTTTATTTGTACCTTATGTTATATGCATGTGTTGTAGCTGAAAGGTAAATCATAGGATGTATGTCTCAAGTGGAGATGTGTGATATTTAGTTAATCCTTTCACACGAGTGCTCATATCCCTACCATCAAGACTTTGTCCTTGATTTGATTGCCATTTCCTTAAGGTCCTTTTCGTATAAGGATCCTTGTTAGTTCATGTGCATCTGCTGCTTAGCTAATACATCTCTGCAGCTATGCTTCAGCGTCGGCTATCAGCTCAGCCGCTAAGCATCCGTTTCCTTTGAGTCTATGATGTTTCTGTGTAACAGCTGTCAGCCGATGCATATCTTTTGATATGCTTCTACCATCGGCTGGTTAGCTGATACGGTTGTTATCTTTCTAATATTGGCTACTGCCGATACAATTCTTTTGTTCTGTCCTACATCAGCTGCACATAGTCGATGTATCGGAGGTGCACACACAATCTTAGTATTCATGCTATCGGCCGATCCAAGACAATTCTAGTTGTTTTCAAAATCGGTCAAATATGGCCGATCAATCCTTAGTTTTCCCATCCTTATCCACACGCTTCTATCAGCCGATTTATTAGCTAGGAAATCAGCTATATATCTATCGGTCACATACCCTCAACCACACTCCAATCGGCTGCACATCTGTAGAACATGTCCCCATCGGCACAAACCCATCGGCCACATCCTCTTTAGTCTAAATTCGCACTTGTGCTCTCATCAGCCTAGTCTGATGTTAGTGTTCTGTTCCACCTAGTTCTTGTATTGGTTCCAGTTTAGATGAACCCATCGGCTGTACGTCAATTGATTTTTGTGCTGACGTAATCAAGCCGATACACCCACACCTAGTTACCTAGGATAACACTTAAACACATCTCAGTTAGGCACACTCAGTGCAGAGTAGGGTAATCAGCTACACGACTGATATGCCCCAGTAGATATAGGAGAACATTAAAGGTGAAGACCAGCTACACAGCCGACCCACCAATCGGCTGAACACGCCGAGGCCCAGACCGTACGGATCCATAGTTCAACTAGTCTACCAATACACCATCGGCTAGTTACTCGCACTAATCAACTAGCTATGCTGATACATCACTCGACTAGTTCTATCCGATGTGTAAATCAGCTAATATGCCAATTCACCGATCGACTAGTACACGTACACAAATCGGCTATGTCGATGTGCACAGTGATCAGCTAGACATCCGATCTAGATGGCATATCGGCTGCACCTGCTGAAACGCACCACCACAGATCGGCAAGTTAGCACAGTAAGAGTCTCTTTTAAGCATGGCCGATACAGCTTTAGCCAAACAACTAGCACCAGTAGACCTCCAATCGGCTAGACCTGATGCATATGAATCGGTTAAGGCCAAGACCCATGCACCAACCAATTAGATAGACCAGAAACATGCTAATAATCCAATCGGCAAATCCTTCCTTGTTCTATCCTTGAAACACTGTACCTTTAATATTCCTGCCTCTATCAGTCGTTTTAACCTTAGGTGAACCCAAATCGGCTACTCCCCTCTCATCATACACAGAGACCGCTCCTGCCGATTTCTCTTCCAAACCGAAATCAGCAGATTTCCTAAAACTGTGTAGCTAGCTCCCTCCTTTGCCAATTCTATCAGCTGAACCCTATTGTTTCCAATCGACTCTGTTGTAACCTTCACCGAATAGCCGATTTTAATTGGTTGTCCACCTAAAGCTTTATCCAAGTTTAGTTGCAAATCTTTTTGATTGTTATACGAGTAATATGTTAAATGAATGTTGGATTGCAATTTTATCGTGAAGTAAAATAGCTTTATGTGCACACTTTGAACATGATGTTTACATTGCATGTAGATACGACTACTTCCGCAGACGGTACCTACGAGATCTCCCAGAAGTCTGCAGAGAATGTTTCTGAAGACCAAGGGAAGGTCACCAAGGGATTATCTGAAGCCCCGAACCAGAGATCGGAAGATCTTAACTTTACTGACTCTAGCCCCACCAGTAAAGGCAAGCCCCAGACATAACCCACTACTTTATTTACACTGCAATCTATATCTATTTATATATTTCTATGCATTAAGTTCTTAGGAATTGCTTGGAACCCTAGTTGCATAATTCCAGGAACCGATGTACTGAACATTAGAACTTGAGTCCGAATAGCTGCTATGCTCATAGGACTGCTAGAAGTCGGGTGATTTCCTGTCACTCGCGCGATATAGGAGTTGTAATGTTTACATTCCTGTAATCACTATAGGGATGACGGACGGGATTTATGTGAAGTATCATAGTTGAGATGCTACCCCGTCTGTGTTGAAGAACTTACTAAGGCCGCAGTGTGTGGTAGCGGTGGTTAAGCGTTTGAAAGTACTAGCCACATGCCGCGAAATATGGTGAGCGGTAAGCCTAGTAACCAATCGGCCCGAGGAGTGGACATACCTCCCACCACTCGTACTTTGGTTTTTCCTGTTACTCGATTCGACGTGTGGGAATACGTGTTGCCAGGCAACCAGGAGTACGGTCATGTAGTCGCGTTACAGGCGTATGTCCTGCACTTTGGAAGTGCGTATGGTCCTGCAGTCGCTTGTGGTGGATCTGATCCACGAATCGGAATGAAAGGCAAACGGTTGCTTCGGAACAATCGTTGGATGTTCCAAGCGTGTGAGTTAGGTTTACCCTTACAAGGCTGAAATTCGATTCGGGAATCATCCGTTTCTCGCGGAGATTGAAACTGCTTGATCCCTTTACCACATAGAGTAACAAGAGCAATCTTATGATGAGTAATACTGAGGTATGCTGTAAAAAGGCTCTACCTTGCTTGAGTAGTTATAGGTGCTTACCTAGAATGGATAATCAACTAGAACCTGAAATCTAAAAGTTGAAATTAAGGATCTACTCTTTGTTGCTTTTCAGCTGAAACTAAATCCAGAACCATTATAAGCCTTCATAAGTCTAGTTACATGGCTAAGTATACCATGAGACCGGTAAGCCTTGCTAAGTATTAGTATACTCAGCCTTGCTAGTTATATATTTTTCAGTTAACGCCTTTGAAGATGCTACTCTTCCCCTGCCTTGGCCCTGTGCTCTTCCAGATGGTTGGTCCGTGGAATGGGATCCGTCCCCGGCCAACACTGATGATACCGAGTGATGTCGTGCCCGGGCTTAGCATGACATCCATCTTGACGACGTGTTGTAAATCATTGCGTATGTTTTCCGCTGCCAAAAACTATAACTTTAACAGTTTGTAATAATTTTACTAAATGTGGAACTTAGTACTACTTTTGGAAACTCTTGTAATGTAATTCCCTGTGATGTAAAATATGATGGTGACTGTATCTCTGGACTCACCTTCGTGTGAGGTAAACTTATTCGATCCTGGAAGTTAGGTGGTTTCATCGGGACTTTACCCGACAGGCCAAAGGGTTACACCGTTTGAAGCACGTTGGAGCCCTTGAGAGAGGACTTGCGTACTTGAGCCGGTGTAATTCAGGTTGGTTCTACCACAGAAGCTGCATTTTAGCACCGCTTATCATCCTCAGACACATGGGCAGACAGAGAGAAACAACCAAGTGTTGGAAGATATGCTTCGAGCCTGCGCTATTTAGTATGGTACCAGCTGGGATAAATGCCTGCCGTTTGCAGAGTTCTCGTATAACAATAGTTATCAGGCCAGTCTGAAGAAGTCTCCCTTCGAGGCCTTGTACGGTCGGAAGTGCAGGACTCCACTGTATTGGGATCAGATTGGCGAGAGGCAGGTATTTGGTCCGGATATTGCTGAGGAGGCAGAACAGCTGGTACAGCAGGTGCGAGAGAACCTGAGGGTCGCACAGACTCGTCAAAAGAGCTAGGCGGATGTTCGTCGTCAAGATCTGACCTTTGCAGTGGGTGATCATGTGTACCTGAAGGTCTCGCTGATGAGAGGAATCCGCAGGTTTAACGTGAGAGGGAAGCTAGCCCCTCGATATATCGGTCCATTCAAGGTGTTGGAATGGAAAGGTGAGATAGCATACCGCTTGGAGTTGCCTCCCAACCTCTCAGGAGTGTAGGATGTGTTCCATGTATCCCAGCTGAAGAAGTGCTTGAGAGTGCCAGAAGAACAAGCACCGCTAGAAGGGTTGGATGTGCAGGAGGACCTGACTTACACCGAGCATCCGGTGAAGATTCTGGAGACGATCGAGAGAGTTACCAGAAATAAGAAGATCAAGATGTGCCGTGTTTAGTGGAGTCATCACACAGAGGATGAGGCTACTTGGGAGCGAGAAGATGAGCTGAGAAGACATATCCCGATCTCTTTGCTAGCTAGCCTATTCGAATCTCGGGACAAGATTCCTATAAGGGGGGTAGGTTTGTAACACCCTAATGTAAATTTCCTAAATTTTAATGAATTTATTTTGGCTCAAATAAAATTTCTAAGGTTTTTCTTGATTTATCTTGCATTTATACAAATTTTATATCACAATTAATTAAAACTTACTTTAGGGCCAACATGTTTGTGCATTCATGCTGGTGCATCTATTTTGTTTGTTTGAATAGTTGAGTTTGAATTCAAATCCCATTTGAATTCAAATAGAATTGAGTTAGTTTGAAAAAAGAAAAGAAAAAGGAGAGAGAAAAAAAAGAGAAGTCAGCCAGTAGTCCACCTACAGCCCCCTTTCTTTTCCTTTCCCCGCGGCCCACCTTCCCTCCCGCGGCCCAGCACGCACCCGAGGCAAAGCTCGCTCGCGCTTGGCTTAGCCCGCACGCCCCCTCTCTCTCTCTCATCGCTCGATCCCGCACGTCAGTGCCCCAGCACCTCTCTCCTTCCTTCTTCTTTCCCACGCACCGGCCGCCCGAAATCTCCGGCGAGCCCTAGCGCCGGGCCCGCACGCCGAGATCCCCGGCCCGGCCTTTATCTGGCTTCCGCGGACCCCCTGCACCTCATCTCCTACCCTGCACCCGCCCCAAACCCTAGTGCCGCTGCCCCGTTCTGCTCCGCCGTACCGAGCCTCTGCGCCACCATGCACCCGTCGCTCCGGTGCACCCCAGCTCCGGCCAAGATCCGCAGCAGCTCCGCCTCCCTGCCAGGAAGCTTCCCGAGGCTTCCACCCTCGACCCCGAGCACTGCCGCGCCGGAATCGAGCCCGAGGACCGCCACCGGTATCCTGCTCCGCCCTTGCGATTCCTCACCGCCGGTGATCCCCGGACCTCCCTAACCCCCGTAGAACCTTCGCAGGATCTCCATGAGTCAGCCCACGGTGACCAGAAGCCCGGATACGCCTGCATCAGTTCTCCCCGCGAGCGCCGCCCGTCCCCGCCGCTCGGCCCTCATCGCCGGCCAGCCTGCGCTGCTTCTCTGGCCCGTTCAAGCCCTCGGTGAGCACCACATCATCCTCCTGGTCATCTTGTGCTAGATGTCGTGGACCAAGGCTCACTCTTGTGGCTGGAACGCGCGCGCCGGCGATGCGCCGCCGTGCCGATCCGCCCCCGTAGTCGTGCGCGCCGCCTGAGCCCTCCCTGAGCCCCGCCTTAGCCCCGGGTGGATCACGCATGCTGAGCTAACCTTCCTAGACCCAAGCTCGAGTAGCTTTGACCCCCGGAGCACCGAGATCGCCCAGCTCCGGCAAACTTCCGCCGCGGGAGCTGTCTCCGGCGAGCAATCTCCGCCACCCCGCGTCCCAAACCCCGCCAGCCGCCCGATCCGCAGCGGATGATCAAGATTAGATCGTAGATGGATAGGGTCCGGACCGTCAGATCATGATCCAACGGATCAGATCGATGCGTACCAGTTTGGCCTGGCTATTTTGTTAAAGAGCCCCTAGGTTTTCCCGAAATCAACCCACAGTCCGACGCCGTTCAAAAGTATTTGCAGATCAGCCCAGTCTTTAGTGTTTAGACCCCTGGATTCTTTAGAAATAGAACCCGCCATCCATCCCCGGTGTTTTTTGCATGTTAGACCCTAGGTCTAACCTCTAATTAGGTTTAAGTCCCTAGTTTTTGCGTAGAACCCCATGGAATTTCCTGCTTTCTTGCAGAAAAGCCCCTGGACCTTGTTTTAACCCTAGTTTTCGCGTCTTAGCTCCGTTTTAGCTGGTTGTCACGCTCACGCGATCGTTGTAACGCGTAGAATAGTTTTAGCTTAGTTTTGTGTGCTGTTTTACTGTATTGTTGTACTGTTTCTTATCTTTTGCCATTGTTTGTATGTATGTGCATGTGTGGACCATGTTTTGGCGTTGCGATCATGAGTAGACGCTGAGCCATCGGAGGAGTACCAGGAGCCACCTTCTTCAGAGCCCTTTGAGCAGCAGCAGGAGAACTTTGAGGAAGGCAAGTATAACATGAACATCCTATCACTTTTAAATACAATTTCATACTGCATTTTAATACTGTATGCCTATAAGGATTTTCTAGCCACTGTTATCCTTTATATAATATCTTGGGTTGCATTTTGGTTAGTTGTGCTAGGTGCTGCGCTGTCACATATAATGGTCCTTTGTAATTAAATTTGATTAATGGTATAAGCAACCTAATTCTGAGAGTGGCCCTCTGTGCTGTGTGCTTGAGCGGCCCATGTCCCGATAAAAATATGTTTTTATAGAAACCTGGTTTAGGGGGCCAGCACGGTGCTTAGTGCTTGGTTGGCCACTCTCCATAAGGACCGGTTCATAGAGCGACAACCTGGGACAACTGCACAACCACAAGACTGGAATAGGACGGTCTTGACTTATTAATTAGGTCATTTTGGTTTGGGAGTAACTTACCTGCGGGGCAAGAGGGGTGGTAAGCTTCAATGGTCCCTGCTCCTCCGGCTTGGTCTGTGCTGTGTGCTTGTACCCCCATGAGGTGGGCCCCATCGTTGCTGATCCAGAAACCTTAGCTTGTACCCCCATGAGGTGGGCCCCATCGTTGCTGTGTCCTTTGTAACAGTCTCGTAGTGTGCTTGCTAGTCATCTCACCTAAGGAAGTGTGATGGACAACTAGCGTAGCTCATGACTTGTGGGTAAAGTTGTGCAACCTCTCGAGAGTGTAAAACTGGTATACTAGCTGTGCTCACGGTCATGAGCGGCCCAGATCCTCCGTCTGATTAGTGGGGTTTACCTTGGGTGGATTGGCTTGGTTTTCAGTAGTCTCATGATTAATTTTGATTAATTATTATGTAACTGGGGTTATGGTAATCCATCCACTTGGAGTAAATAGATTCAATAAAATTTGCCAAGATTAAAGGCTAATGCAGTTGAGTCAGCTAACCTTAGAGCCTCATAATTCGTGTTATACTTGTTGAGTACAAGTTGTGTACTCACACTTGCCTTCTCTACTCTTCTGTTCTCTCTTGGATATCTTCAATTGCTGCTCAGTGCCAGGCGACGTGGAGAACTACATCAGCGGACTCGACTTTTTCTAGGCGTTGTCTCCCAGCCGACGTCCTTGTGGTGCCCTATTCTTCATGTATTTCTTTTTTACGCTTCAGCATTCCTTGAACTGATTCTTGATTCAGTTGTAATAAAGATATTCATTTACAATTTATACGCTTTTATTTCGAGATACGTGTTGTGATATCTTGATGATTCTGTTGTATATATGCGTGACTTGATCCTGGCGCATATATGATTGCTCGGTTTATGTTCTTATAAATCGGGTGTGACAGTCTAGTCTTCAAATGGCCCCCTTTGAAGCATTATACGGTCGAAGATGTCGAACTCCTTTGAGTTGGTCTAAGACCGGCGAACGTAAAATCTTTGGACCAGACCTAGTTGTCGAAGCCGAAGATATGGTCAAGATTATTCAAGCCAATCTTAAAGCAGCCCAATCCATACAGAAAAGCTATGCAGATCAAAGGAGAAAACCTCTGCAATTCCAAGTAGGGGATTTTGTCTATCTCCGAGTATCTCCTACCAAAGGTGTTCAGCGTTTCGGCATAAAAGGGAAGTTAGCACCCCGATATGTCGGACCATTCGAGATCCTTGAAGTCTGTGGCCCATTGGCTTACAGAATTCATCTTCCATCTCAATTGGCTGCTATTCACGATGTCTTCCATATCTCTCAACTCAAGAAATGCATCAAAATACCTACGGAGATCGTTGAAGCACAAGCCATTGAGATTGAACCTGATCTATCTTACACCGAACAACCTATCCAAATCCTGGATACCAAGGAGAGAGTCACCAGAAGCAAGAAAATTAAGATGTATAAGATCTTATGGAATCATCACACCGAAGAAGAAGCGACTTGGGGAACTAAATCTTACCTTCAACGAAATTTCCCAAACTTCCTTCAAGCCAATAACCAAATCTAATCGTCCGATTCTATTCTGCCTTAGAATCTCAGGACGAGATTCTTTTTAGGGGGGAAGGCTGTGACATTCAGGTAATTAGAATTATAAACATTAAATTTTTATGGGAAGTGTGTATGTGTGCCAAATTTAAGTGCAAAGGGGAGAAAGAGCATTTACGTAATTTTGAAAAAATATGGGCCTTTTAGTGCTAATTGGGTAAGAATGGGAGGTAGCCTCAAAACCTAGGAAAAATGTAACACTAGGTGTCAAATTTGTATCACCATAGGAAAGAAATTGCAATAGATATGTTAAATTCTAGGAAAATTTGGGTCTTTATGCGAAAATAGGGACCTAGATGTGATTAAAGCAAAAGTATGGGTCCTTTTATGCAAATTATTGAAGTATAAAAGTAACTCTCAAAGTTTACTTAGGGCCAAAATATAAGAATACAAGTCATCATGACATTGCATGAAAACTTGCAAATGTGTCCAAAATTACATGAAATCTACCTCAGTAAAGACAAAACCTATTCAAATACCACTTTTGTTCAAAATTCAAAATGTAAAGCTGTGTGCTTTGGGTTTTTGAACCTAAACCCTAAAGCAATGTTGTAGGGTCTGAACAACTCTCCAACTTCTATTTTGGGCATTTCCTCATTATAGTTTTAGATTAGCAGGAAATTTTACTTTACCGAGAGGTCCCTAGACTATTTTGGTTTTGCACATAAGTCCCTCGGACCCCCCCCTTCCTTCTTCTTCCTCTGGCACCCCCCTGCCTCCTCTGCCGCCGGTGCAGAGCACCTCGCCACCGCCGCTCCACCTCCTACTTGGACGGCCTCCACGCGTCGCCCTTTCCCTACCCCGGCCCTGTTACCCTCCCCTGCTGCCCTCCTCCGCGCGCGCTGTAACACCCTAAGGTAAATTTCTTAAATTTTAATGAATTTATTTTGGCTCAAATAAAATTTCCAGGGCTTTCTCTAATTTATCCTGCATTTAAAATTAATTTTATAACACAAGAAAACAAATTTTATTATAAGGTCAACATGTTTGTGCATTCATGCTGGAGCATTGTGTTTCTTTGTGTTGAGTGTATAGGGTCTGAATTCAAATTTATTTGAATTCAAATAGATTTGTTTGAATGGTTTAAGTGTGGGAAAAAGAAAAGGAAAAGAAGAAGAAAAGAAAGCAGCCAAATATCCTTGGGCCGGCCTTTCCTCCCCGTGGGCCATCTCTCCCCTCTTCCCTTTCCCTCCTTTTCCGCATGGGCCGCACCGAGGCCCAGCTCCCTCAGCTTCCTTGGACCTCAGCGCTGTCCAGCCTGAGCACGCTCTCCCCTCTCCCTCGCTGCCACCTCGGGCTCGCATGTCGGCGCCACTCCTCTCCCAGCCCGAGCGCTCTCTCCTCTCTCCCTTTCTACCTCTGCCAGGCCGGTCCCACGCGTCAGCGCCCTCCCTTCCCTCTCCCTTCTTCCTTTCTTCCCCGACACACACTTGCCACCCGAGATCTCGGGTGAGGCTTCCGCGCTGGGCCCGCACGCCAAGGGTGCTCCGCCTCCCTACAAGTAGGATCCCCAACCCCCTCTGCCTCCTACCCTCGCCGCTACAACCGCCACCAAAGCCCTAGCGCCGTCGCCCGCTTGCTCCGCCGAGCAGTGCCTCTGCTCCATCGTGGGTCGGCCGCTCCGGTGCACCCCAGCCCCGGCCGAGGATCGCAGCAGCTTCGCCGCCCCGCCAGAAAGCTCTTCGAGTCTTTCCCCCCTCGACCCAGAGCCCTACCGTGCGGGAATCAAGCTTAGGACTGCCGCTGGTATCCCACTCCGCCCACGCAATTCTTCATCGCCGGCGATCCCCGGACTTCCCTAATCCCCCTGGCACCTTCGCAGGACTTCCACGTGTCGATCTACGGTGACCAGGAGCCCGGAGACCCTCGGCAACACCCCTCCCCACGAACACCGACCCGTCTCCGCCGCAGGATCTTGCCGCCGGCCATCTTTCGCTGCAGTCCCGGCCACCGCAAGCATCTGGTGAGCATCACATCAAACCCCCGAAGCTTATGCGCTAGCTATCATTGCTTTTGGCTGGCCGTAGCATCCGGAACGCGCGCACGCCAGCGTTGTCCGCCGCCCCGAGCCACCCTAGCCGTCTTAATGCCCTAACTGTGCCCTAATCCACCACCACAAGTGCCTAGACATGTTCACCGTGCCAAGCCCTAGCTCCCAGGCTTGATCTCATTCAAATCCGAGCCCGGACGGCCAAGATATGCCAAGTCCGGCGTGTTTCCGGCGAGCCGCCGCCACGAGAGTGCTCTCCGGTGAGCAATTGCCGCCGCCAGTGCCCGACCCCCTCATCCCCTTCGATTTGCACCGCCAGATCTCGATCCAACGACCCAGAATAGAAGATACCAGTTTGGCCTTGTCTTTTTGCTAAAGAGTCCCCAGTTTTTCCTGGAATCAACCCGCAGTCCTAGGCTATTCAAAAGTATTTGCAGATCAATCCCGTTTTTAGTAGTTAGACCCCTGGATTCTTTAGAAATAGAACCCGCCATCCATCCCCGATATTTTTGCGGGTTAGACCTCAGATCCAGCCTTTAATTATGTTTAGGTCCTCGATTTTTGCGCAGAACCCCTTAGAACTTCCTATTTTCCTGCAGAAAGGTCCCTGGACCCTGTTTTAGCCCTATATTTCGCGTCTTAGCTCCGTTTTAGGCGGTTTTCACGCTCACGTGATCGTTGTAACACGTAGAATAGTTCTACCATGGTTTTGTGTGCTATTTTTATGTAATGTTGTACTGTTTCTTATCTTTTGTTTTTGTTTGCATGAATGTGTATGTGCTGGACCATGTTTTGGCGTTGCGATCGTGAGTAGACGTTGAGCCTTTGGACGAGTACCAGGAGCCCCTTTCTGCAGAGCAGTTTGAGCAGCAGCAGGAAAACTTTGAGAAAGGCAAGTATAACATGAACATCCTATCACTTTTAAATACAACTCCATACTGCATTTTAATACTGTATGCCTATAAGGATTTTCCTAGCCACTTTTATCCTTTATATAAATACCTTGGGTTGCATTTTGGTTAGTAGTGCTAGGTGCTGCGCTCTCACATATTATGGTCCTTTTTAATTAAATTTGATTAATGCTATATGCAACTTGATCCTGAGAGTGGCCCTCTGTGCTGTGTGCTTGAGCGGCTCACGTCTCTTAAAATATGTTTTTGTTAGAAACATGGTTTAGGGGGCCAGCACGGTGCTTAGTGCTTGGTTGGCTACTCTCCATAAGGACCGGTTCATAGAGCGATAACCTGGGACAACCGCGCAACCACAAGACTGGAATGGGACGGTCTTGACCTACTAATTAGGTCATTTTAGTTTGGGAGTAACTTACCTGCGGGGCAAGAGGGGTGGTAAGCTTCAATGGTCCCTGCTCCTCCGGCTTGGTCTATGTTGTGTGCTTGTACCCCCGTGAGGTGGGCCCCATTGTACCTGATCTAGAAACCTTAGCGGTTACACCTTACTAATGTGATCCTTTGTAACGGTCTCGTAGTGTGCTTGCTAGCCATCTCACCTAAGGAAGTGTGATGAACAACTAGCGTAGCTCACGACTTGTGGGTAAAGTTGTGCAACCTCTCGAGAGTGTAAAACTGATATATCAGCTGTGCTCACAGTCATGAGCGGCCCAGATCCTCCGTCTGATGTAACACCCTAAGGTAAAATTTCGAGATTTATAATGAATTTAATTGGGCTCCAGTAATTTTTCTAAGGATTTATTTTGCCTAGCTTGCATTTATTTATAATTTAAGTCACAAAGAATTAAAATTTATTCTAGGTTCAACATGTTTGTGCATTCATGCTGGTGCATAAGTTTTATTTGGTTGAGTGCATCGGAGTTGAATTCAAATAGAATCGAGTTGGTTTGAAAAAAAAAAGGAGTAAATAGGAAAGTGAGTCAGTCATTCTTTCTTTTCTCAGTCATTCCTTGTTTTCTCAGTCATTCCTTCTTTTCTCAGTCATTCTTTTTTTCTCTCAGTCATTCCTTCTATTCTCAGTCATTCATTCTATTCTCAGTCATTCCTTCTTTCTCAGTCACTCCCCCAGCTCGACCCCACCTGTCGGCCCCTTCTTCCTCCTTCCTCTACCGGCCGCGCAACGACCGCCCGAAATCTCCGGCGAGCCCTCGTGCCAGGCCCGCATGCCGAGGTTGCCCCATCGCGCCACAAATAGGATCCCTCAACCCCCTGCGCCCTTACCCCTACCCCGCTGCAGCCACCTCGAACCCTAGCGCCGCCGCTGCTTGCTCTGCCGCGCAAAGCCTCCTGCTTCACCGTGGACCGGCCGCCCCGCTGCACCCCAGCCCCAGCCAACCCTCGCAATAGGTCCGCCTCATCGTCTAGAACCTCCCCCAGCTGGCAATTGAGCCGTGAGCGTCTGCTTCGCTGGGAATCGAGTCGAGCTTGCGCGTCGGTAATGGCCTTCGCCACCTCGATTGCTCGCCGTCGGTGGCTTTCTCTCCCTCTTAACCCCCTGGGCATCTTCTTAGGTCCCGCGTGAGACGGTTTGGAGGAGCCGCCAGCCAGGAGGAGCCCCGCAACGACACATCCACGGGAGCCCGACCTTCTTCGCCGCCGGTCGTCGTCGACTTCCACCTTCCGTCACAGATCCAGCCTCCACAACCCCTCGGTGAGCTTCGCCCCCTCTCCCTGGTCCTTTTGCACCAGATGTCGTAGCCTTTAGCTACCCGTAGCGCCCGGAACGCCGCTCGCCAGCATTGTCCGCCGTCCCGAGCCGCCTTCGCCGTCGTTCCACCCTAACCGAGCCCAAGTCCATCTCGGCAAGTGCCCAGCTAGGTTCCCCGTGTCGTGCTGAGTCTCCCGGGAACGCGACATAGCGTGTCTCCGGTGACCACCCCCCCCCCGCCGCCGGCCGCGTTCCGTCGGATCGGACCAGTCCGAACCGCGCTGTCCAGATCGGACCAGTCCGAACTCCGCTGTTCAGATCGGACCGTCCGAACCGGAGTGCGTCTGAACCGTTCGATTTAGATCCAATCGCCTAGATTAGAAGCCGCGTACCCCTTCAGCTGTGGCAGTTTTGTTAAAGAGCCCCTGAACTTCCTTGGAATCAACCCGCAGTCCACCTTCGCTCAGAAGAAATTCCAGCTAGGTCCTACTTTTCGCACCGGAGCCCCTTGAGTTCTCTGGAAATTGGGTCCGCCGTCCATGCCCTGTGTTTTCACATGCTAGCCCCAGGTCTAGCCTTTAATTACGTTGAGGTCCATGGTTTTTGCCCAGAACCCCCCCTGGAAGTTCTGTTTTTCTCGCAGATAGGTCCCTGAATCTTGTTTCAAGCGTAGTTTTCGCGTCTTAGCTCCGTTTCAAGTGTTCTTTATGTCCACGCGGTCGTTGTAGCGCGTAGAATAGTTCTAGCATAGTTTTGTGTGCTGTTTCTATGTAATGTTGTACCGTTTCTTATATTTTGTCCTTATTTGCATGTATGTGTATGTGCTGGATATGTTTTGGCGTTGCGATCGTGAGTAGACGCGGAGCCTTTGGACCAGTACCAGGAACCGCCATCTTCTGAGCAGTTTGAGCAGCAGCAGGAGAGTTTCAAGGAAGGCAAGTATAACATGAACATCCTATCACTTTTAAATACAATTTCATACTGCATTTTTAATACTGTATGCCTATAAGGACTTTCCTAGCCACTTTATATCCTATATATACATCCTTTGGGTTGCATTTTGGTTAGTTGTGCTAGGTTGCTGCGCTATAACACACTTGGTCCTTTTTAATTAAATTGTTAATGATCTTATGCAACTTAATTCTGGAGCCGGCCCTCTGTGCTGTGTGCTTGAGTGGTTTGTGCGTCCTTAAATATGTTTTGTTAGAAACTTGGTTTAGGGGGCCAGCACGGTGCTTAGTGCTTGGTTGGCCACTCTCCATAAGGACCGGTTCATAGAGCGACAACCTGGGACAACCGCACAACCACAAGACTGGAATGGGACGGTCTTGACTTACTAATTAGGTCGTGTTGGTTCGGGAGTAACTTACCTGCGTGGGCAAGAGGGGTGGTAAGCTTCAATGGTCCCTGCTCCTCCGGCTTGGTCTGTGCTGTGTGTCTTGTACCCCCGGAGGTGGGCCCCATCGTCGCTGATCCAGAATCCTTAGTGGTTACACCTTACTAACGTGATCCTTTGTAACGGTCTCGTAGTGCGCTTGCTAGCCATCTCACCTAAGGCAGTGTGATGAACAACTAGCGTAGCTCACGACTTGTGGGTAAAGTTGTGCAACCTCTCGAGAGTGTAAAACTGATATATCAGCTGTGCTCATAGTCATGAGCGGCCCAGATCCTCCTTTTGATTAGTGGGGTTATCAACCTTTGATTAGGGAGATTCCCCGGGTGGTGTTGGTTTTGATGGTTCTCAGTAGTTCTTAATTAATATTGATTAATTTCTTATGCAATATGGGTTTATGGTAATTCATCCACTTATAGTAAATAGTTTTAATAAAATTTGCCAAGATTAAAAGCTACTGCAGTTGAGTCAGCTAACCCTAGAGCCTCATACTCATGTTATACTTGTTGAGTACAAGTTGTGTACTCACACTTGCCTCTTCCTCTCTTCTGTTCTCTTTGGAATATCTTCGACCGCTGCTCAGTACCAGGCGACGTGGAGGACTACATCGGCGGACTCGACGATTTCTAAGCGTTGTCTCCCAGTTGACGTCCCTGTGGCGCCCCACTCTTCATGTATTTATTTTACGCTTCCGCATTCCTTGAACTGATTCTTGATTCAGTTGTAATAAAGACATTTCTTTTATAATTTAAACGCTTTCATTCGTGACATGTGTTGTGATATATTGATAATCTGTTGTATATATGCGTGACTTGATCCTGGCGCATATATGATTGCTCGATTTATGTTCTTATAAATCGGGTGTGACAGATTGGTATCAGAGCCGTGTTGACTGTAGGACGAAGCCTAGAAAGAAATGGTCGAGTTTAGGGATTTCCTTCCGCTTGCTCTGCTTCCGCAAAACCCAAATATTCATTTCTGCTTCTATTCCTCGAGTTCTAAACCTCGAGTTTGCTAATCCTCTCTGCATTTTCCGAGGGTTAGTTTGATATATCCCATAGACGTTGGCCTGAATTCGTTTAACCCTATAAGCTATAAGTTTAAGCTATCCCAATGAAAATACGCTAAAACGAGTGTGTTAGTCGAGTAGAGTGATAAACTCGACTAAGATGCGAATATTGAATGTTTGTGATTGTACCAATGTTTGATTTGGATTTTTGGTTGATTGCATAGTTAGAAGCAAGACTTGTTCATGCAAAACGACCTTAATACGAACCTGAATTAAATAATCAAAAGCTGAGTTAGATCGTTGGGGGTAAAACCTATATTCCTTTCTCTCTGTCATATCCTTCCGAAGTTTCATTTCCGCAGCTGCACAATACCTCGTTTTCATAAAAATTCGTTTGTTGCAATCAGATGGTGAACACCAGGCGCACCGGTTCCGGTTCTGACCAGCAGGAGCAGAACAACCAGGGTACTGGTCAGCCGCTGCCGATGCCGCCACCACTGACCCCGGAGCAGTTCTTCCAGCTCCAGATGCAGATGATGGCTACCCTGAACAATACTGTTCAGGCTCTGCAGCATATCCACGCTCAGCCACCACCTCCACCGTCGCCTCAGCCCCGTGATCGGCGTGCGGATTTCCTGAGGGGCCATCCGCCGACCTTCTCTCACGCCACGGATCCACTCCAGGCAGACGACTGGCTTCGCTCGGTGGAGCGCCAGTTGGTTGTTGCGCTGTGCGACGACTGAGAGCGGGTTCTGTACGTAGCAGGGCAGCTGCGAGGTTCCGCTCTTGACTGGTGGGAGTCCTACCTAGCTCGGGATCATGATGCTCTCACGTGGGACCAGTTCCGTGAGCGCTTCAGGAACCATCACATTCCTGAGGGCATAATGAAGATGAAGCAGAAGGAGTTCCGTGCCCTTAAGTAGGTAAATCCAATGGCATTTCCTGCAATTTCTGTTGAGCTTCGAACTATCCTTGATCTCTTTTCGTCAGCCTAACATATTGAGCGATTTCCATCCTTGTTATCTGTGCTCGTTATTTCAGGGATCGATGACGGTGACGGAGTACCGTGACCGCTTCCTTCAGCTTGCCCGCTATGCCCCTGCTGACGTCGCCCGTGATAGCGACAAGCAGGAGTATTTCAAGGAAGGGCTGGATGATCACATCCAGTATGCGCTGCTGAACCACCGCTTCAACAACTTCAACCAGCTGGTTGATGCTGCCGTCAACACCGAGCGTAAGCGCCGGGAGATTGAGGATAAGAAGAGGAAGATGGCTCCATCCTCTTCGGGCAGCAACACTCGTCCCCGATACCAGCATCCGCAGCAGCAACAGCAGCAGAGGCCGCCCCCGCAGTACCAGCAGCGGCAGCAGTTCCCTCCTCGTCCTCCGCAGCAGGCAGGACAGGGACAGAGGCTTCCAGCGCCTCCGGCTCCACCAGCTCAGAGGTAGGGAGCGCCTACTCCTCCTGCTGGGCAACAGGCTGCTGCATTTCCACGAGTGTGCTTCCACTGCGGCGAGCCGGGGCACTACGCCAACGTCTGCCCTCGGAAGGCGCAGGCAGGACAGCAGGGGCGTGCAGTACCGCCCAAGGCCCCAGCTCAGGGTAGGGTGAACCACGTGACGGCCGAGTCAGCGGCCGAGGCTCCTAACGTGGTTATTGGTACGTTCATGGTCAACACCCACCCTGCTACAGTGCTTTTTGGTACTGGTGCTACGCATTCTTTCATCACCCAGTCTTTTGTTGAGCATCATGGCATTCCTACTAGCACATTAAAGAGGTGCATGTTAGTATCTTCACCCGGAGGGCAGTTGAGGTCTCATGTCTTCTGTCCCAGAGTCAGTGTGACCATAAGGGGGGTAGATTTTAGTGCGAATCTGATGGTGCTAGACACCAAGGGCATTGATGTGATCCTCGGGATGGAGACCCTTGCTAAGTGAGGAGTCCGGATAGATTGTGCTCAGAGGACGGTTCTTCTGTCAGCACCGGATGGTCAGGAGGTTACTGTTGGAGCTACAGAGCCTTCTGGATTTCTTCATCAGATGGAGGCTAGACCCACGGATGGTATTCGCGTGGTGTCTAAATTCCCGGATGTCTTTCCTGATGATTTGCCAGGTATGCCGCTTGATCGCGACATTGAGTTTTCTATTGATCTCTTGCCTAGCACAGCTCCTATTGCTAAGAGGCCCTATCGTATGGCACCGGTTGAGCATGAGGAAGTTAAGAAGACAATCGACGAGTTGCTAGCCAAGGGCTATATCCGTCGTAGTTTCTCTCCTTGGGCTTTTCCTGTTTTGCTCGTAGAGAAGAAGGACGGAGCGAAGAGAATGTGCATCGATTATCGGGATCTGAATGCAGTCACCATCAAGAACAAGCATCCATTGCCTCGTATTGAGGATCTCTATGATCAGCTTCAGGGTGCTTGTGTATTCTCAAAGATTGATTTGCGTTCGGGTTATCATCAGCTAAAGTTTCGTTCCAAGGATATTCCGAAGACGGCATTCACTTGCAAGTATGGGCTATACGAGTATACGGTCATGTCTTTTGGCTTGACCAATGCCCCGGCTTTCTTCATGCATCTGATGAACAAGGTTTTCATGGATTATCTGGACACTTTTGTGGTGATATTCATTGACGATATCCTGATATATTCCAAGTCAGAAGCAGAGCATGAGAAGCATCTGAGGCTTGTGTTGCAGAGGCTCAGAGAGCACAAGCTGTATGCCAAGCTCAGCAAGTGCGAATTTTGGATTGACGAGGTCCCATTCCTCGGTCATGTTATCTCCAAGGGAGGTATTGCTGTGGACCCCGGAAAGGTGAAGGATGTGCTTGACTGGGTTGTACCGCAGACAGTGAAGGAAGTCCGCTCTTTTCTGGGCTTAGCAGGTTATTATCGGAGGTTCATCGAGAATTTCTCCAAGATTGCAAAGCCTTTGACTTCCTTGCTAGAGAAGGGTGTGGATTTCTCTTGGACTGATGAGCGTCAGAAGGCCTTCGAGGAGCTGAAGAAGAGGCTGACTATGGCGCCAGTCCTTACTCTGCCAGACCAGAGCAAGAGGTTCACAGTGTATTGTGATGCTTCGAGGGATGGTCTTGGTTGCGTTCTGATGCAGGAAGGCAGAGTGATAGCTTATGCCTCGCGGCAGTTGCGCCGGCACGAGCTAAATTATCCCACTCATGATCTGGAGTTAGCCGCAGTTGTGCATGCTCTGAAGATATAGAGGCATTACTTGTTTGGGCAAAGGTGTGACATTTACACCGATCACAAGAGCCTCAAGTATATTTTCACTCAGAGTGAGCTGAACATGAGGCAGAGAAGATGGCTAGAGTTGGTCAAGGATTATGACTTGGAGATTCACTATCATCCGGGCAAGGCTAATGTTGTAGCAAACGCTCTGAGCAGGAAGAGCTATGTCAACATGGCCGTGGCTTTTCAGATGCCTCAGGAGTTATGCGAGGAGTTTGAGCAGTTGAGTCTGGGTTTCTTACATCACACCTCGAGTGCAGCATTCGAGGCAGAACCCACTCTAGAAGCAGAGATCAGGCAGCATCAGAAGGAAGATAAGAAGCTGCAGGAGATTCGTGAGTTGCTCAAGATTGGCAAAGCCCCTCATTTCAGAGAGGATGATCAGGGTACCTTGTGGTACAAGGGTCGCATATGTGTGCCGGATGTAGCAGATCTCAGGAAGTTGATTCTGAGTGAGGCTCATGATACAGCGTATTCTATCCATCCTGGCAGCACGAAGATGTATTACGACCTGAAGGAACGATTCTGGTGGTATGGAATGAAGCGTTCCGTTGCGGAGTATGTGGCTATTTGTGACACTTGTCAGCATGTCAAGGCAGAGCATCAGAGGCCAGCAGGGTTATTGCAGCCGTTGAAGATTCCAGAGTGGAAATGGGAGGAGATCACTATGGATTTCATCGTTGGCTTGCCTCGTACTCAGAAAGGGTACAACTCCATATGGGTAGTAGTGGACCGGTTGACGAAGGTTGCTCACTTTATCCCGGTGAACACTACTTACTCCGGTGCTAGACTCGTAGAGTTGTACATCTCCAGGATTGTATGTCTGCATGGTGTTCCTAAGAAGATCATATCTGACCGAGGATCTCAGTTCACTTCACGGTTCTGGGAGCAGTTGCATGATTCGTTGGATATGAAGCTGCGCTTCAGTACCGCTTATCATCCTCAGACAGATGGGTAGACAGAAAGGACCAACCAAGTGTTGGAGGATATGCTTCGAGCTTGCGCTATTAAGTATGGTACCAGCTGGGATAAGTGCCTGCCTTATGCAGAGTTTTCGTATAACAATAGCTATCAGGCTAGTCTGAAGAAATCTCCTTTCGAGGCCCTGTATGGTCGGAAGTGCAGGACTCCTTTGTATTGGGATCAGATTGGCGAGAGGCAGGTGTTTGGTCCGGATATTGTCGAAGAGGTAGAACAGCTGGTGCAGCAGGTGCGCGAGAACCTGAGGGTCGCACAGACTCGTCAGAAGAGCTACGCGGATGTTCGTCGCCGAGACTTGACCTTTGCAGTGGGTGATCATGTGTACCTAAAGGTCTCGCCGATGAGAGGAATCCGCAGGTTTAATGTGAGAGGGAAGCTAGCCCCTCGATACATCGGTCCGTTCAAGGTGTTGGAACGGAAAGGTGAGGTGGCATATCGTTTGGAGTTGCCTCTCAATCTCTCGGGAGTACATGATGTGTTCCACGTGTCTCAGCTGAAGAAGTGCTTAAGAGTGCCAGAAGAGCAAGCACCGCTGGAAGGGTTAGATGTGCAGGAAGATTTGACTTACATCGAGCATCCGGTGAAGATTCTGGAGACATCTGAGAGAGTTACACGGAACAAGAAAATAAAGATGTGCCGTGTTCAGTGGAGTCATCACACAGAGGACGAAGCTACTTGGGAGCGAGAAGATGAGCTAAGGAAGATATATCCCGATCTCTTTGCTAGCTAGCCTATCTGAATCTCGGGAAGAGATTCCTGTAAGGGGAGTAGGTTTGTAACACCCTAAGGTAAAATTTCGAGATTTATAATGAATTTAATTGGGCTCCAGTAATTTTTCTAAGGATTTATTCTGCCTAGCTTGCATTTATTTATAATTTAATTCACAAAGAATTAAAATTTATTCTAGGTTCAACATGTTTGTGCATTCATGCTGGTGCATAAGTTTTATTTGGTTGAGTGCATAGGAGTTGAATTCAAATAGAATCGAGTTGGTTTGAAAAAAAAAGGAGGAAACAGGAAAGTGAGTCAGTCATTCTTTCTTTTCTCAGTCATTCCTGAGGAAACAGGAAAGTGAGTCAGTCATTCTTTCTTTTCTCAGTCATTCCTTCTTTTCTCAGTCATTCCTTCTTTTCTCAGTCATTCTTTTTTTCTCTCAGTCATTCCTTCTATTCTCGGTCATTCTTTCTATTCTCAGTCATTCCTTCTTTCTCAGTCACTCCCCCAGCTCGACCCCACCTGTCGGCCCCTTCTTCCTCCTTCCTCTACCGGCCGCGCAACGACCGCCCGAAATCTCCGGCGAGCCCTCGTGCCAGGCCCGCATGCCGAGGTTGCCCCATCGCCCCACAAATAGGATCCCTCAACCCCCTGCGCCCTTACCCCTACCCCGCTGCAGCCACCCCGAACCCTAGCGCCGCCGCCGCTTGCTCTGCTGCGCAAAGCCTCCTGCTTCACCGTGGACCGACTGCCCCGCTGCACCCTAGCCCCAGCCAACCCCCGCAATAGGTCCGCCTCGTCGTCTAGAACCTCCCCCAGCTGGCAATTGAGCAGTGAGCGTCTGCTTCGCCGGGAATCGAGTCGAGCTTGCGCGTCGGTAATTGCCTTCGCCACCTCGATTGCTCGCCGTCGGTGGCTTTCTCTCCCTCTTAACCCCCTGGGCATCTTCTTAGGTCCCGCGTGAGATGGTTTGGAGGAGCCGCCAGCCAGGAGGAGCCCCGCAACGACACATCCACGGGAGCCCGACCTTCTTCGCCGCCGGTCGTCATCGACTTCCACCTTCCGTCGCAGATCCAGCCTCCACAACCCCTCGGTGAGCTTCGCCCCCTCTCCCTGGTCCTTTTGCACTAGATGTCGTAGCCTTTAGCTACTTGTAGCGCCCGGAACGCCGCTCGCCGGCGTTGTCCGCCGTCCCGAGCCGCCTTCGCCGTCGTTCCACCCTAACCGAGCCCAAGTCCATCTCCGCAAGTGCCCAGCTAGGTTCCCCGTGTCGTGCTGAGTCTCTTGGGCTTGACCTCGTTGTGAATCATCCCCGGGAACGCGAGATAGCGTGTCTCCGACGACCCCCCCCCCCCCCGCCGCCGGCCGCGTTCCGTCGGATCGGACCAGTCCGAACCGCGCTGTCCAGATCGGACCAGTCCGAACTCCGCTGTTCAGATCGGACCGCCCGAACCGGAGTGTGTCTGAACCGTTCGATTTAGATCCAATCGCCCAGATTAGAAGCCGCGTACCCCTTCAGCTCTAGCAGTTTTGTTAAAGAGCCCCTGAACTTCCTTGGAATCAACCCGCAGTCCACCTTCGTTCAGAAGAAATTCCACCTAGGTCCTGTTTTTCGCACCGGAGCCCCTTGAGTTCTTTGGAAATTGGGTCCACCATCCATGCCTTGTGTTTTCACGTGCTAGCCCCAGGTCTAGCCTTTAATTATGTTGAGGTCCCTGGTTTTTGCCCAGAACCCCCTGGAAGTTCTGTTTTTCTCGCAGATAGGTCCCTGAATCTTGTTTCAAGTTTTCGTGTCTTAGCTCCGTTTCAGGTGTTCTTTATGTCCACGCGGTCGTTGTAGCGCGTAGAATAGTTCTAGCATAGTTTTGTGTGCTGTTTCTATGTAATGTTGTACTGTTTCTTATATTTTGTCCTTGTTTGCATGTATGTGTATGTGCTGGATATGTTTTGGCGTTGCGATCGTGAGTAGACGCGGAGCCTTTGGACCAGTACCAGGAACTGCCATCTTCTGAGCAGTTTGAGCAGCAGCAGGAGAGTTTCAAGGAAGGCAAGTATAACATGAACATCCTATCACTTTTAAATACAATTTCATACTGCATTTTTAATACTGTATGCCTATAAGGACTTTCCTAGCCACTTTATATCCTATATATACATTCTTTGGGTTGCATTTTGGTTAGTTGTGCTAGGTTGCTGCGCTATAACACACTTGGTCCTTTTTAATTAAATTGTTAATGATCTTATGCAACTTAATTCTGGAGCCAACCCTCTGTGCTGTGTGCTTGAGTGGTTTGTGCGTCCTTAAATATGTTTTGTTAGAAACTTGGTTTAGGGGGCCAGCACGGTGCTTAGTGCTTGGTTGGCCACTCTCCATAAGGACCGGTTCATAGAGCGACAACCTGGGACAACCGCACAACCACAAGACTGGAATGGGACGGTCTTGACTTACGTGTTGGTTCGGGAGTATCTTACCTGCGTGGGCAAGAGGGGTGGTAAGCTTCAATGGTCCCTGCTCCTCCGGCTTGGTCTGTGCTGTGTGTCTTGTACCCCCGGAGGTGGGCCCCATCGTCGCTGATCCAGAATCCTTAGCGGTTACACCTTACTAACGTGATCCTTTGTAACGGTCTCGTAGTGCGCTTGCTAGCCATCTCACCTAAGGCAGTGTGATGAACAACTAGCGTAGCTCACAACTTGTGGGTAAAGTTGTGCAACCTCTCAAGAGTGTAAAACTGATATATCAGCTGTGCTCATAGTCATGAGCGGCCTAGATCCTCCTTTTGATTAGTGAGGTTATCAACCTTTGATTAGGGAGATTCCCCAGGTGGTGTTGGTTTGGATGGTTCTCAGTAGTTCTTAATTAATATTGATTAATTTCTTATGCAATATGGGTTTATGGTAATTCATCCACTTATAGTAAATAGTTTTAATAAAATTTGCCAAGATTAAAAGCTACTGCAGTTGAGTCAGCTAACCCTAGAGCCTCATACTCATGTTATACTTGTTGAGTACAAGTTGTGTACTCATACTTGCCTCTTCCTCTCTTCTGTTCTCTTTGGAATATCTTCGACCGCTGCTCAGTACCAGGCGACGTGGAGGACTACATCGGCGGACTCGACGATTTCTAGGCGTTGTCTCCCAGTTGACGTCCCTGTGGCGCCCCACTCTTCATGTATTTATTTTACGCTTCCGCATTCCTTGAACTGATTCTTGATTCAGTTGTAATAAAGACATTTCTTTTATAATTTAAACGCTTTCATTCGTGACATGTGTTGTGATATATTGATAATCTGTTGTATATATACGTGACTTGATCCTTGCGCATATATGATTGCTCGATTTATGTTCTTATAAATCGGGTGTGACATCTGATTAGTGGGGTTGTACCTTGGTGGTTTGGCTTGGCTTTCAGTAGTCTCATGTTAAATCTTGATTAATTATTATGCAACTTGGGTTACGGTAATTCATCCACTTGTAGTAATTAGCTTTAATAAAATTTGCAAAGATTAAAAGCTAATGTAGTTGAGTCAGCTAACCTTAGAGCCTCATAATCCGTGTTATACTTGTTGAGTACAAGTTCTGTACTCACCCTTGCCTTCTCTACTCTTCTGTTCTTTCTGGGATATCTTCGACTGCTGCTCAGTACCCGGCGACGTGGAGGACTACATCAGCGGGCTTGACGATTTCTAGGCGTTGTCTCCCAGTTGATGTCCCTATGGCGCCCTATTCTTCATGTATTTATTTTACGCTTCCGCATCCCTTGAACAGATTCTTGATTCAGTTGTAATAAAGATATTCATTTATAATTTATACATTTTTATTTCAAGATACGTGTTGTGATATCTTGATGATTCTGTTGTATATATGCATGACTTGATCCTGGCGCATATATGATTGCTCGATTTATGTTCTTATAAATCGGGTGTGACACGCGCCACTACCGCCCGAGCTCACGGCCGGCCGCCACGCATCTCGTCACCGTTGCCAGCACCTGCTTGCACACACAGCACCGCTCCTGACTTAAAACACGCCCACGGCTGCTCCGTGGTCTTGTTTACTCATTCACGCACTTCTTTTCCACGGCATTTTCCTTTCCCGAGCGCAATACCTCACCAGACTTCTGCTGCAGCCACAGCTCACCATCGACAGCCGTCGCGGCCGTCGCTCAACCCCGATCCAATACTCCTACGGCACCACGACAACCCACTGGTGCTCTCCAGCCCATTCAATTTCAATCTCCCGCGTCCGAGCCTCGTCTCCCACAGCACCGGCAAGCTCGAGCTCCGCCGCCGCTCGGCCTCACCGTCGACGCACCGCCACAGAGCCCCTCAGCCCCCACCAGGGGTACCAACAGCACCACATCATCCAGCAGAAGCTTCTCAGCAGTTCCTTCACCACCCTCCTGCATCCCAGCCACCGGAACGACCTCGCCGCCGTTACCCCTTCGCCAGTGAGCCTCTCTCCTCGTCGAACCCGTTCCTTCGACCCTCCTCGACCCCAATAGACTCAACCTCGAGCTTTCCCACACCGTCCTGAATCTTCCCGACCACTTCCTCGCCGCCCACAGCCACCAGAGCACCACCTCCGCTGTTCACCTCCGCCGCCGGCCGCCTGTTTCTGTCGCGCCGCCGCTACAGACTGCCCCCACCTGATCCCGAGCAGTCACAGGTGCGCAAGGACCCCGTGATGCTTCCCCGCCCCTGCACTCTCGCCGCCGGCGATCGCCGTTGCCAGATTTGGCCGGTCAACCCCCGTTCCCCCCCTCTGACCACGGCCAGGGACCTCGGGATTGAAAGAATCAAAAGCCCAGGGGGCTGTCTGCAAAGCCAAGACTCATAGGAATAGTGCTATAAGGACCCCCTTGTGTTATTTTTGCTGCAGACTTTGAAATTCCATAGCAATTCAAGAAAAAATCATAAAAATGCAGACTAAAATTTGTTGGATTCCTTATTTTAAGAACTACAACTTTCCTTATAGGTTGACTTTCAATTTCTAAGTAGTTTCCACTCTAATTTAAATGGTAATTTTAAGTAGTTGTCGACTAAGAAAATGCATAGTAAATAGTAGAAAAATGGTAAAAATGTGAAACCAATTGAGTTAGTTTTACTTTGGCATGTAGTATTTATGAAAAATAATTAACCTACTGGTTATATGGTATTTTCATAAGGAATGAGTTTAATCATAGATAATGTCTATTTGAACCTTAGGTATTTAGGATCTACGGTTCTAGATGGTTAAAAACTTTGAAAATATGTGGAGATGTTGAACTTGAATAGTGTAAACTATGCCCAAAAATCTAGAATGAAATCTTGCATGTATATATAGCTATAAATAATACCTAATAGATTAGTATTAATGTTGATTATCCTTGTAGCTCAATTTTTGTAGGAATAAAATCTTAGTAAATTTACAATGGCTAGACGTAGCTTAATCTGTTAATAGCAAAAATTTCAACCCCAATGCTATGATAGTTTATTTTGTAACAATAACTCATGTTGTCTAATGTAGCTAACTAGGTTAATTTATACCCGATAAATAACTACCCAGTAAAAGGGGTAAATGAGATGTTTGATGAGTAAATTATGTTTTCATTGGATTACAACTTTATCGTGAAATAAAATAAAAGTATATGCATCCGTTAAATTACATCTTTGCATATCATATAGATTCAATTACTCTCGCCGACGGAGACTACGAACTGATCCCGGATCAAGGGGTGGAAATTTCTGAAGACCCCAGGAACGTCGTCGAGAATTTAACTGAAGCTCGGAACCAAAGTTCGGAAAACTTTGACACTTCTGTCCCCAAACCCATTCAAGAAGGCAAGCCCTAGACATAACCCCCTACTTTATTTACACTGCAATCTATATTTATTTATACCTATCCATGCATTAAGTTCTTAGGAGTTGTATGGGAAACCTTAGTTGCATCTTCCTAGGAACCAATGTACTGAATACTAGAACTTGAGTTCGAGTAGCTGCTATGCTAATAGGACTGGTAGAAGTCAGGTGATTTCCTGTCACTCACGCGATATAGGAATCGCAATGTTTACATTTCTGTAATCACTATAAGGATGACGGACGAGATTTATGTGAGATATGATGATGGAGATGATACCCCGTCTGTGCTGGTGAATTTGGTTAAGGTCGCAGTGTGTGGTAGCGGTGGTTAAGCGTTTGAAAGTACTAGCCACATGCCGCGAAATATGGTAAGTGGTAAGCCTAGTAACCAATCGGCCCGAGGAGTGGACATACCTCCCACCACTCGTATTTGGTTTTTTCTGTTACTCGCTTCGACGTGTGGGAATACGTGTTGCCGAACAACCAGGAGTACGGTCGTGTAGTCGCACTACAGACGTACGTCCTGCACATTGGATGTGCGTATGGTCCTGAAGTCGCTTGTGGTGGATCTGATCCATGAGTCGGAATGAAAGGCAAACGGTTGCTTTGGAATAATCTCTGGATATTCCAAGCGTGTGAGTTAGGTTTACCCTTGCAAGGCTGAAATTCAATTCAGGAATCGTCCGTTTCTCGCGGAGATTGAGACTGCTTGATCCCTTTGCCACATAAGAGTAATAAGAGCAACTTTATGGTTATCAAAGATGATGTTTGGCTAAAGATTCTACCATGCTTGATGTCACACCCGGTTTTAAGAACAAAACCGAATGCATAACTATATGTATGCCAGGATCAAGTTCCATACATATAGTGACTTCATTAGTGAATAATCAGCAACAGTATCACGAAAAGAGAATTAAAAGACTATAAAGATTATCAGAGTTATACAGCTTATCCTGGAAACGAAGACTCCACACTTCACAGGCAATCGACCGGGGGTTCCGCAGGCCTAGAACTCAGCATCATCTTCAAAAGACTTCAGATCACTTTCTCCTCTGAGCAGCAATTATAACAAGCGTGAGTACACTTATGGTTGGTACTCAGCAAGTGTTGGGAATTATATGACATGAAGGCCAAAATCAAGGAAAGACTGACTGGCTTACTGCGATAAGCAATTTTAATTGGTCAAATTTTATTAGCACCTGATTACTAAGGTATAAGTTCATACCAAAACCCACATTAAAAGAGAGAGAAGAGATACAGCATAAGCATAACCACAACCATAAACATGGTCCACAATAACCATAACCATAGCCATGGTCCACGATTTAATTTATCTTCAAGTTCAATTAATCATGTGAGGGTCCAAGCCGCTCTTAACCGTGAGCACGGCTGATATATCAGTTTTCCACTCTGCAGAGGTTGTATACTTTACCCACAATTCGTGTCTCCCGATTTGCCCGAGGTAGCTAGCCTCTTAAACACTTCCGAGGTGAGTGGCAAGGGATTCACTACGAGGCCTTTACAAAGATTCCCTAACTCATGATAATCCGCTAAGGTTTCAAGCCAAAGCGGTCATAACCCTCCCTAATGAGGAAATACCTTAGCCAAGGACCACATAGCCATGTGCCTCAAAAGGACCGAGCTATACCCCGTCGATGCAACCCCTCTTGCCCTTTCGGTAAGATCATCATAAGCTAGAGTCTCTAATTAATCAGCCAAGACCAGAGCCATATAGTATTGTGGTTGCACTGTTTTCCTGGGTGGTTCTCCATGTTCCGATTAAACATATAATCTTGTATTAACAACACAAAGAGCATGAACATGGATAAAACAGGTGAAACATCATCATTATCATCATGGTTTTATATTATTCCTAAACCAGAACCAGTTGAAGCAACTAAGCAATAGCTACCCAACAATAAAGATAAAACCCAGGTTGACAAGGAATGATCATAAAGACTAGGCATATCCTTAATTAGGATCCATCAATATTAGGACACATGCATGCATATAAAGAAAAAGTTATATTTATTGTGATTATTAGGACAAAAGCATGATCAAGGAAACACTTGCCTTTCTTTTAGAGAATAGCTGCTTAGAGTCTTCAACTCTTGTTCTTAAAACTCTAAATCTTCAAAACTCTTCGATCGCGCTTCTTCTAACGTCACACAAGCAACGGGCCCAAAACATACAAGCAAGCAAACAAACAAGAACGACTAAGAACAGATACAACAAACAAAAGGAAAGCTTTAAAAGAGCAAACTAAAGGATAAGGCTCGCTGCTACGATCACGAGAAAGAAAGAAACACGGAAAACGGAGCTAGGGTTGAAAAGATACAGCTATCGGGAGATTTATATTATAAAAGAAATAAAAGAACGATAGGCTTTCATTTATTTTAATTTAGAAAACCAATGTAAAAGATATTCAAAAGAGAATATCCCTAATTATAATTAACTCATATTATATTTGCATTTATAAAGACGAAGTAGAACTTAGTCAAATTTTATATACAATTCTCTATGTACAAATTACACTAATTAATTAATTAATTAGAAAAGAAACTGGTGAGAGCATCTAAACGTCGAACTTTATGATTCGTGTTGAACTAAATAAATTAAATTACGAACACATTTAAGTTCATATTAATTGAGTTAACTTTACTTATGAAAACCGGAGAAAAGACTTAATTGGATTTTATTTCGGAAACTAGATGAGAGGATATTATTCAAATTAAATTGATATTTAAATTTAAAAACAGGAAATACGGCACAACAACGCTACTAAACGATAGCTTAGGGTTGTTGTGCCCTATATGCAATTAACTATAGACTTCAAGGGTCCCTAATAAAACAAGGCTGCAAGGACCTATATGCAATTAACTATAGACTTCAAGGGTTAGCTGAAAAGAAATACAAGACACAGAAAATAGTGCTTGCAAAACAGGAAAAGATTAGGGTTAGATTTGAAAAATTCCATGGTGGGGCTGGATTGGAAAGATGGAAAAGATCTAGGGGTTTTCTGCAATTTTCGCTAGACACAAAAATGCACACGATATTTACAGGATTCTTCAGGGACTAAATTGAAAAAGCTTCACAGCACAGCTCCAATGGTGGTGGCGGCCACTGTTCTCCAAATTGCCAGCAATTTAGGGCACGAGAGGTCGCGGGAAGTGGGGGAAAAGAAAGAGGACGACGAGGGGATTCCGTTCCATACCTTACTTACCACGGGGACGCATTGAGGTGATCGAATTTGACTCGAGAAAGATGAAGGGCGGGTCTGTTCTGTGTGGTTTCCGTTCCTGGGCTGATGTGCTTGTTCCTGTGCTGGGGCATGGTTCTGTAGGGGCGACGCGGGGCACCAGGGGCGGCCTGCAGGGGGGCGCGTCTGTGGGGGAAGGGGGACGTGGCGCAGGGCTCGGGCGCGGAGGAGGAGACGCACGGGCGGCTGCTTCTGCAGGTGGCGCACACGGCAGGGGGAAGAGCAGACGCAGGAAGCGCAGGGGAAAGGCAGGGCAGGGCAAGGCGCGCACGGGAGAGAAGGAAGGGTGACGCTCCTGGTGGCGGCGCAGCAGCAGGAGACGTGATGCAGCGCTCGTGGAGGCTAGGGCCGGCGTCATAGGCAGCAACAGGGGCACCCGTAGGGGGAAGAGAGGTAACAGGAAAGAAAAAGGTCGCGGATTTATAGGAGCGCGGAGACCTGAGATTTGGCAGGCAGAGTCGAGGAGTCGTATCGGACTAGGGCTCGACTGTGGGCAAAAACAATTTTGTCTATGGGCCGAGAGAAACCTGGGCTGGCCGAACAGATTCATTTGGTGCGGCCCTGGAACGCTGAACTGGGCCGCGGAAAGAAGAAAGATGGGGAGGTGGAACCGCATTGGTGCAAACCGACGGGCCGTTTGAGAGCGAGGATTGATCGCGGATAGAATGAGATATAGAGATGGAGATAGGGAAAAATCGAGCAGGTTCGGTTATGGACCGAAACAGGATCGGGTGAGGGCTGAACACGAAAACGAGCTGACAGAGCTGGTTGAACGTGAACCATTTATTCGGAAGCGCGAAAAGAGAAGGAAGGGATCAGGCCGAGTCGTTGGGGCTGACGGCGATCGAACATCATCGGAAAAATACCGAAGACGAGCCACGAGGCGTCGTTTTCAAGCATGACTTGATCGGGGGAAACGGTTAGAGGATCGGGAGCTCGACGGAACTTCTTAATGATTCGGAGAGGATAAGGTTAAAAGGATATACAACAAAGATAGGGCTCGGTCCGACTGCGATGAAAATCAAAATAGAAATATTTTCCCAGAATATATTTTTAAGTTTAAAATAAATCTAGAAAAGTCCAGATAAATATTTCAAACCAAGAAAAATATATCCGGAAGAATCCCAAAAATTTCCGAGAAAACTCAGGAGGTAATTTGGGTCACGAGGATTCCAAATAAAATATTTGGGACTCATGAAAAAGAATTTTAGAGCTTTCCAAGTAAAAAAAAATGGATCTAGCTCTTGGATAAATAGAATAATTGCCAGAAAAAAATCTTTAAAATTCTTGGAAAAATCCTATTGATAGATGAACACATTGTAAAAGATAGTCACATCCTAAAATTGAATATTTTAGGGTGTGACACTTGAATAGCTATAGGTGCTTATCTAGAATGGATAATCACATAGAACTTGAAAGCTAAAAGTTGAAATTAAGGATCTACTCTTTGTTGCTTTTCAGCTGAAACCTTTACTCATAACCATAAAAGCCTTCATAAGTCTAGTTACATGGCTAAGTATACCATGAATGGGTAAGCCTTGCTGAGTATTAGAATACTCAATCTTGCATTGTGACTTTTAATCAGGTAATCCCCCTGAAGACTCTGCTCTGCCTATGCCATGGCCTTACCCTCTGCCCTATGGTTGGTCCGTGGAGTGGGACCCGTCCCCGGCCAACACTGATCATACCACGTGATGTCATGCCAGGGCTTAGCATGATGTCTAGATTGGCGACGTGTACAGTGACCGTGTTTTAAACTCCGCTGCCATGACTTGAAACCTTAAACTGTTTTGTAATAATTTCCCTCAGTTGGGAGCTTATGTTACTTTTGAACATTCATGTGATATAAATGCCTGTGATGTAAAATATGTTGGTGATTGTATCTCTGGACTCGCCTTCGTGCGAGGTACCTTGTTTGATCCTGCATTCGGTGGTTTATCGGGACGCTACCCGACAGGCTAAGGGCTTACACCGTTTGAAGTACGTTGGAGCCCTTGAGAGAGGACTTGCGTACTTGAGCCAGTGTAATTCAGGTTGGTTCTGCTACAATATATATTTTTCAATAAGATCAACATATGAATTTGGTAGGATGGATTCATATCAAAGAGGTGCTAGCTAGGTTATTGTTTTTCAAGATAATCTTCCCAAGTACTTTGGACAGAATAGAGCAAGGTTCATTTTATCATGCCATATCTCAAATATCAACAACATAGGTAGCATGCTTTCCTAAAGATATAGGTTCACAAGCAAACAGGTGCAAGCAAGGAATATAGTACATGTTTGCCAACCATAAAGAGCATATTTTTCAACCAAGGTTCATTCTAATTCTGAGTTTAATTTCTTTAATCATCAAAGGTGAGATTCATTTAAACTCATGAATCAAGGAGAGTAGAGAGGTAGAGGGTGCACATACCATCGCTCTTGAAGAATATGGGGATCAAGGCGGACCAATGGTGATTCGGCCAAACCATGGGGCAGCCGACTCTCTCTGGTGACCTCGCCTTGTCCCTTGTCAAGTTGGTGTAGTCGACGTTGTGCGACACCATTGTGGGAGATCTCGAGTGTGGATGTCAATGATGAACTTGAGAGACATATCCCACACTTGTGCTTGTACCTGGTGCTGTATTTAGAACAAAAAGGTGGAAACAAAGGGGACTCTGCTGGTTCAAAAACCAGGGAACCTTTATTCAAACTCAAATATTTTTGGAATTTTTTTCCATTTTTATGGGGCAAGGTGCAAGAACTAACACCATCTCCAAACCGAGATAAGAATTTGCAAGAAAGGGGCTCACTTGGGATACTTACATACCTCCCCCACACTCAGAGTTTGCATTGCTGAGCAACACAACTTAAGTGTGTGGAGTTCAAGCTTCCCTTCATAATCGTTCCCTCACTGAGAATTACCATGGTGTTGTAGTTGGTGTAGCTATCATGTTTTTATGCGTCACTTGTTCAATGTACTTTTCAATCACCACCTGAAATGGTTAGTGACCAAAAATACCCGAAGGAGAGTTTATCCTAGAGACATGATCTTGCTTTTATTCGAAAGGGAAATGTTAATCCGAGCTATCTCCCGGCAGTTCTTTGTTTTCGGTCACAAGCTTGAACATGGGAATGTCCTCTTGTAGCTATCATTGGTGATGTGTTCCCCTCTCACCACCAATGTTGATGTATTATTCAAGCTTTAGTTGCATGGTTAGTGCCACAGTGCATCCACAAAATTTGCAATCTTTATGGTAAACAAATGCATATACAACCAATCTTGTAAAGACTTTGCAAGAAAGGACCTTAAGGTGGTTGCGGTCCCTGTGCATGATCGGGGCATAAAGCATGCCTGACTTTGGAGAGGCATTGAACGAGCATGGTTCTTGTGGTAGTTCAAGAATTAAGCTCCCATGCTCATCTATGGAATCCTTTCCTTTGGACTCCAGAGTAGGTGTCTCAACAAATTTCATGGCCCATGGATTCTCCATCTCGAGAGATTGATCATGAGAGATCATGGTTGGATCTTGATCATTGTCAAGAATGGAACAAGCTCAAACTCAATTGAGGGTGATGATGATCGTTTGTCTTCACAAAGGTGAAGGATTTCTTTCGAGTCGTGCTCTTCATGAGTGGCAAATTTTGCAACCTCAAAGAGAACAAGCTCAGATGATATGAATGGAGATGTATGCACCATCTTCTCGAGTGGGTTTTGCTTGGGAAGTGGCTTCGCCATAGGATTTTTTAAACAAGAGGTAGCGGTGGCAGAAGCGGTTTCCCTAGGTTTTTCTTTTAGGCTCCCTTGAGATGCATCGAGACGTTTTTCTAGCGGGTTGCCTAGGAGAAGATCAGAATCAAGGATGTCAAAGATGTGGAAGTCTAGATTGATCTTGATTCTGTCTATTGTGAGTGGCATGGCACATTTGACCCCCCAACATTCAAGGATGTGTCCAGATGGACAACTTCTGAGGAGCTTGCTAGATGGTCTTAGCGGTACATTGCCCAAAAGAGTGTACACTAAGTGCCATGGCATGATATTGACCTTCATGATGGGGTCAAGATGGGCTTCTATGGTATTTCTCCTTATAGAGCAAGGAATGATCGTAGATGGTGAATTAATACAAATCGCTTCGGAAAAGCGTCTCACTCCATCCGACTATTCCTCCTCTATGGCCTCCTCGAGAATTGCTACGTTGGGAGGATCAGGAGGAAAAGGAGGCACTGTAGGTCTTAGGGAAGGTTCTGTCAAGGGATTCCTAAATTGGTCAGTGTGCATAGAAGAAGGTTCCCCCCTAATTGGGCATCAAAGGCATTCGAGGTGTTTCTATGCTTTCTAGATGGATCATCCTCAAATTGAGAAGGGAACTTTGGAGGTTGAGTTTCCTCTCCCTCCGATGTTCCTAGTTCGGTTGAGTATTCTATGGCTGAATGTGAGGATGGGGACGGTGAAGGATTAGATTCAGTCGCTAGAGGATCCTCATGGCTCGACTCACACTCTTCTTAGAGAGGTTTAGACTCGACCATGAAGGAGGTGTTCTTGGAGATATGAACTAAGATTTTACTACCTTTACTCAGAATCTTATGGAGAGATACCCCTCCAGTGATGAAGTCGAGATAATTTGCGGAATCCTTATCGAGACTCTTATAAAATTTATGAAGCAACAAAGGGGTGAGTATCGATAGGACAGGGTCGGAGTTCACCAAGAGCGAAAATCTAGCCCAAGCTGCGCCTAAAGTTTCCTTCTCATCTTGCTCAAAGTAGACGATAGAGAATCTCTTTCTAAGGTTGTCCCAGCTATCATTCACGACACCTGCAGCACACGTGTACCATTGCTGGGCCTTCCCCTTAAGAGAGAAGGGAAACAACTTCCACCTGAGGACATCTTGAGTCATGCTTGCAAAGGCAAAACACAAACACAGCTGCTCGAACTCATGTAGATGGTAGTCTGGCTTTTTGCTACTTAACCTAGAGAAGGAAAGCTCCCGAACCAAAGCGATAAGGTCGGGACAAAGTTCATAGCCAGATGTAGAAGATGATGGCAGCTCGTAGAATTCGCCCCTCGGGATAGAGAGGCTGTGCGAGGATGGCTTCTCCATGGGTAGCGAGGGTAAAGGTAGAAGGAAAGAAAAGCAAAAGATACAAGGATGACTAGGTGTGAAGAAAGAAACAGCAACCGTTCCCCAGCAATGGCGCCAGAAAGCTTGTTGTGTATTTTAACGATGTGCGAATAAATCCGCAAGCACACGGATACCGTTGTAGCTTTCACCATGGAGTATTCCAAGGGTTATCGAATCCGAGGGAACGTGTGTGCACTAACTTCTTTTCTAGTTGGTCCAAGGACACGGGTAGAGAGGATTCTTGTAGAACTTAAGGTATGTTAAAGGTCGATCTCTCGATTAAAGATACTCACTTCGGGCACCGGCTTACGCCTGGTCTGCAAGGCGACTCCGGCCAACAGCTCTACGCTATATCCGAACATGGAGGGTTACAAAGGACTGAGAGGGCTGTCACCACCTAGGGCGTACCTCTAGCAATCCATAGGATATAAGGCAAACAAAGGATAACCCCTAACCTAGACACCACGTCTACGCTATTGATTACTACTATAGTCTAACTAGGGCTGAGCTCTCGTAGCAAACTACAACATTCTGTATAAATACAGAATGATGAACCCGCAAGTAAAGAGACCAGATCTCACTTAGATATAAGTACTACTAGTGTATACTGTATCAATGTTTATTAGCATACATGAGAGCATACAAGCCTATACTATGATAGCAAGAGTCATATACTACTCATGCATGTGACAATCAAGTATAACACTATAAGAAGGAATCTCAAACACTTACTTAACTCTAAAGAATGTAGCAGCATCCGTAGAGGTACAAGCTGGGAGAAGAGCGCCGACACCCCAGTGCCTCCCCGAACTACCCCTCGCTCTCTCCCTATTTCCTAAGCACTACCAAGGCAGCACTAAGCCTCTAAGGAGCCTAAAGCTTAAATGTGAGAGTGGAAGCACAAGGGAAGAGTTGTGAAGATGAAGTGTGTCTCATTTAGGAGCACGTCCCCTCATATTTTTAGCCTTGACACAATAGCTCTCGGCCAGGAAAACAGCTACAATCACCCACAACCGCCCTTGGGAAGAAATGAGGAGGCCCCACATGGAAGGGGAAGGTCGGTGGAGCTCAGCCTGGTTCGGCCGAACCAGTGGTTCGGTCGACCTGGCCTTGGCTCCCACCGCCTTACCCTTTGGCAGGTTGGCTGCCCAGTGGGCCCTTAGGTCGGTAATGCATGCGTTGGCCCTATCCTAAGTCAGTTGCATGTGTTTTAGGACGCTTGGAAGTGGTTGACGAAGGCGGTTGTTGGGTATTTTAACGACTGCTAATAAATTCACAAGCGCACAGATACCGTTGTAGCTTTCACCCGAGAGTATTCAAGGGTACCGAATCCAAGGGAACGTGTGCACTAACTTATAACTTAGTAGGTCCAAGGAAAAACCAAGATAAGCAGTGAGAATGGAGAGGATTCCTGAGGTAGCACTAGATATAACTTAAAAATTGATCTCTTGGGCAGAAATACTCGCTTCGGGCATTGGCTTACCCCTGAAATGATCAGGAGACTCCGGCCAACTGCTCTACACTATATCCAAACATGGAGGATTACAAAGGACCAACAGAGCTGTCACGGCCTACCTCTACAAATCGTGGGATATAAGGCAAACGAAGGTAACCCTTAGCCTACACACCACGTCTATGCTACTGATTACTACCGCAGTCTGACTACATCTGAATTCTCATAGAAAACTATGGCACTTTGTATAAATACAGAGCGACAAACCCACGAGTAAGAGAACTGATCTCACTCAAATATAAGTACTATGAAAGATAGGAATCAAAAATACTAACTTACTCATACCAGAGAAAGCCAGCATCCGTACACAAATACTAACTTACTCATACCCGAGGAAGCCAGCATCCGTAGAGGTACATGGCCGGAGTAGAGCACTGAGAGACTCAGCACTCCTCCGAGCTACTCCCTCCCTCCCCCCCCCCACTTTAAGCACTAGCCTAGGTAGGGTTTCGCCATGGAGTGGAGCGCTACATCTTCAAGCGAAGGTGCTGGAGGTCTTGGTGGTGTGTGTGAATGAGGGGTGGGGAGGCCTCCTTTTATAGCCTCCAAGGGCGGTTCCCGCCATCTTTGTATATGGAAACCTTAGCCACGGTCATGAGGAAGCCTACGGGGTACTCCACGTCAAAATGCACCTAGATGGGAGTCCATCTGGGTTCGGCCGACCCTAGGTGGAGCCTCCCCAGCTCTGCCTTCCTCTAGCTAGCTGACATGTGAGCCCGGGCAAGGATCCTTGGTGATTTGAGCCTTGGCACACCCGTTTGGTCTGATTTGCGGGCCCTTGAATCCGTGTACCAGCCTCTGTTTGGTCAGAGGTGTGTTTATTTACTCCTTGAGTGTGTTTTGAGGACATCTTCCTCTAATTGTAGACATGGCTTCCTGAAATCAATTGTTCACTAACACTTGTGAAATTCGTTAGTAATAACTCCTACCACTACTGTTGATGTTCATTATTTGTGTGTTCATGCAGGAGTTGACAGCATTCATTTTGCATTTAAGAGCCATGAACAACACCCTCACACTTAGCCTTTGTTCGTCCTCGAGTGAAGGACAAAGGACTAAGGTGAAACGAAACTTCCAAAGGTGTGAAGCGAGCATAAGAGATATTCCATACCTTATCTTGCACTTGTGAACTTTGTGGTGTCAAACATGCCATCTTGGGTAGTTGAGGAATGGAACATTTTTGAATCAAGTCACCTTAACTCTTTATGTCAAGTAGCTTGGGATGTTTCAATGAGTTTTCAAAACAAACCTTGCTTAGCTCCTCATTTGATTCTCTCAGATCGCTCAATATGTATATATCCTCACCAAGGCATTTTACTTGCCTTTTCTTCATCCTACTTCTAATGATGGATATACGACGAATAAGGCATACTTGCATCAGATATATTGCGGAGTCAAAAACCGGGTCCAAGGAGGAAAACTAGTCATACAATCAGATCAAGATGTGCATGTGTATGCAGTGGATGGTAAATGGTGGATGGAAACTTCTTTTGTATGATCTCTCTCCCTTCGTAAATCCTTTTGAGAACATGGCTATCTTTTCTCTATTTTTTCTTCCTTTTTATCTTTTCTTTTTTTTTACCTTCGTGTGTCCAACCCTTTTTTTTGAATGCTTGGACCCTCATGTGTCCATATATTTTCTTTTCGATAGCCCCATGACTCTTTTGTAAGGATACTTTTGGGGAGAGAGGTCACGACACATGTGGAGCTTTATTTGTGGAGTGGATGGATGGTACAATGCTAACTCTCATTTGAGCATAGTAAGGGGTATATGGTGTGCACGTGAATCTTGATCATGAAAGCATGAAAAGAATTCTCTCAAGGGTCACAACAATTTGACAAACCTCAATGCAGAGACAAGCAACATATGCATAAGGTTTTCTAGGTAACTCATCATATGGATTCGGTAGGACTTTGGCAAATTAAAGAGGAGCTTTCAAAGGCTTTTTAAGTTTTTTTGAAATAAATTTTCCCAAGCACTTAAGCATTAAGAGCGAAGATCGGATCCTCAAACTATATCACACACATTAACTACTTAGATGAGCATACTGTCCTAAAGATATTTGTTCACAAGCATCAAGATGATAAGCATGGAATAGAACTTATGCAAGCCAACCATAGAAAGTATGTAGACTAGGTGGAGCATGTTGATTATTTTTTTATTTGAGCTTGATTTAAAGTATCAGATTTAAAATTTATCAAAACTCATGGATCAGGGAGATTAGGGAGATTAGGGACACAAACTCACACGGTGGACGAAGATGGGCCTGAGTGGGCCACCTCATGGGTTGGCCAAACCTTGGGTTTGGACAAACCCATGTGGGCCTGGCTCTGGCTCCCCTTTCGCATACGTGCTGGTGCAGCGTGGTGTGCTTTGTTTGTGGGTGTTGGTGCATCGTGCCAGCGCTGGAGAGTCTGTGGCTCTCCCCCACACTTATTTTTTTACTATTTTTAATCAACAGAAAAACAAAGATGGAAACAAGCAAGGACTTTGCCAATTTTGAATCAGCGGAGAGTCTAAAACTTTTATTCAAGCAAGGCGCATGAAGAGAGTGTGGCACCTCCAATTTTTTTGTTATCATTATTTTATTTATTTTTGTTTTTTTATCATGGCAAATTCGACACCATGTCTAATTTTGATTAAAGAAGACTATTTAACCAAAGCACCATGCTTAACTTTAACAACCTATGGATGTACTAATTAAATACAACCAAACCCGCATACGTCAAGGACAGAGGAAGCATGACTTTGCAAGATCAAGCTATGCTCAAATGGAGATAAAAAAAATGAGTAAGGGATTGGTGAATTTTTCCTTTGATGTACCTGAGTGTAGTTTATTGCCAGCATATAGGATAGATGTCTCAAAATTGCTGCAACGGTGGCGTGAGCACCAAAATTGCTGCAACGGTGGCGTGAGCACAAATGGTTGTTGATCGATCCTTCATTTTGCTGTGGACTATAGCAGAGGAAGGCACTTTGATCATGCCAACTCAGGCGAGTGGTACTCACGCCTCATGTTTGGGAACCGTGTTCCTTGGAGGCATGATTTGTTGGTACAATACTTTAGGATTGGAGACATAGAGTATGTCTCCTTTTATGCATATGAGCAGGTGCCAAGCGGAGTCAAGTAGCAGAAGCCTGGAAAAGAAGAGGAGAATTCCTCTTGCTTGGATGTGCGCAGGCGCTGCTAGAGCGGGGTTATGCAATGCCGGGATCAGAACTAGACTAAGCCAAGGCTTGCATGCAAACGCGAGACCAAGGAAAGGTGGAGCGAAGCGGCAAAATGATCTCTATCAAGGTGTAATGCCACAGCTTGCAGGCATGCATAAATGGCATCATTTGATCTATGTAGGGCTTGCCGGCGCGCTCTCTCTCTCTCTCTCCTTCTCTTCTTATCCTCTTTTTTTTGCATCGTTCATTTTTTCTCCCTCTTTTTTTAGCTTCTCTTTTTTTCGCTTCTCTCTTCGCTTTTTTTTCAGCTTGTCTTTTTCTCTCTTTTTTTCACTCCTTTTCTTTATCAAGGCAGAGTTGACATCACCTTTTGAACTAGAATAGCCTTTGGTATGGATGGAACTTGCAAAGAGACACTCGCTGATTTCCCCCCACACTTGAAGTGCGCAATGTCAGTGTCTCCTTTCGAGTGTGTTCCATTAGCAAAGAGCTTCAAGGTATACAATTGATGCACCTCCCATGCTTCTCGTGCGGCGTATGTCCCCTGCTCTTCTTAATCTTAACCTGAAATGGTTACGACCAAGAATACCCAAAGGTGCATACTATCCTAAAAACATATTCTTGCTTTTATTGTTTGGGAGAAAGCCTTTTTTATATTATTTATATTTTTAAGATAATCTAGGCTATCTCTCAGCAGTGCTTTGTTTATGGTCACAAGCTCGACCATGTGGGATTCATCCTGCAGCTATCAAATGGTGATGCAGTTCCCAACTTCAACACCATTTGTTGATTTCTCATTGTTCAAGCTGCAAGGTTAGTGCACAAAAACAACTACAAGCCCTGCATTGATGTTATGATAAGTAGAACCAAACACAACCATCCTAAAAGGGCGTCTATGGTGGGAAACCCTGAGGTGATCGTACGACTTGCAGTGTCTTGGCACAAAGGATGATAGATCTTGGAGATATCTCAGATGAGCATGATCCTTGTGATGAATCATAACAAAATTTCATGTTCCTGGAGTGAGTGGCTTGATCTCCAGATAGAGCAACTCAAGAATATTCCTAGCCCCATGGTGAAAGAGGATGTGTAACTCTATGGGCCATAGGAATGATTCCGAATTCAGGTCATGAGGGAAATAAGTTTCTTTCAACTCATCCCCTCCTTAAGTGGAAAGCCTCGCGTTTCATCAAAGATGAATGTGGCGACAAAGCAATCCATGCTAAGCTTCTAATAGAAGTCCAAATGATATGAAGTGTAATTGTGGCTTCTATTGGGGATCAATCAAAATCATGGAATAAGATGTGAATCACTTGATCTGATTGACATCGATCGATGATGAGGATATGAGTTTGCTTCACTCAATTCGATCGGCATGGTCCATATGATGCCTTGACCAAAAAGATGAGCCCGATGGCTATGATATGGTGGTCAATGTAGAGGCATATTCCTTGGTGTATACAAAATACCTCGGATGTTTCCTTGACATGGGAACAAGATGGGCTTTTTTATAGTACATCTTCCAAGAAATTGTGGTTAAAATAGACGAGTCATAAAGAATGATCCTTTTCTTTCAACCACTCCTTCCACAACCTTCCTCGAGACATGGTCTTGAGGAAAATTAAGAAGAAAGCACCATAAGTGAATCTGGGGGTAGGATTCCCACAAAGTGCTCTTTCCCCAAGATTTCTGTTGTTCAGAAGAGGTACCTTCAGCAAAATTGTAGTATAATGAAAGCTGGAATTTTGCTGAAGATAGTCCTCAGTTGCTCAATGTGCTCTCCTCCTAACGGGGCTTCATTATGCAGATTGATCAGGGGAGTAGTTTCTCAGATATGATCCAAGATTTCCTTTGTCACACCCGATTTATAAAGAACATAAATCGAGCAATCATATATGCGCCAGGATCAAGTCACGCATATATACAACAGAATCATCAAGATACCACAACACATATCACGAATAACATTAATATATAAAGCGTAAATGAATTATTCTATTACAACCGAATCAAGAATCGGTTCAAGAGTTGCGGAAGCGTAAAATAAAGTACATGAAGAATAGGGCGCCACAGGGACGTCGACTGGGAGACAAACGCCTAGAAGTCATCGAAGCTGCTGACGTAGTCCTCCACGTTGCCGGGCACTGAGCAGCAGTCGAAGGTATCCAAGAGAACAGAAGAGTAGAGAGGCAAGTGTGAGTACAAACTCGTACTCAACAAGTATAACACATACCATGAGGCTCTAGGTTGGCTGACTCTACGGCATTAGCTTTTAGTCTTGGCAAAATTTTATTAAAACTATTTACTACAAGTGGATGAATTAACATAACCCAATTTCATAAGAAATTAATCAGTATTAATTAAAAACTACTGAGAACCATCCAAACCAAAACCACCCGGGGAATCTCCCTAAACAAAGGTTGATAACCCCACTAATCAAAAGGAGGATCTGGGCCGCTCATGACTGTGAGCACAGCTGATATATCAGTTTTACACTCTCGAGAGGTTGCATAACTTTACCCACAAGTCGTGAGCTACGCTAGTTGTTCATCACACTTCCTTAGGTGTGATGGCTAGCAAGCACACTACGAGACCGTTACAAAGGATCACGTTGGTAAGGTGTAACCGCTAAGGATTCTGGATCAGCGACGATGGGGCCCACCTCAGGGGGTACAAGCACACAGCACAGACCAAGCCGGAGGAGCAGGGACCATTGAAGCCTACCACCCCTCTTGCCCACGCAGGTAAGTTACTCCCGAACCAACACGACCTAATTAGTAAGTCAAGACTGTCCCATTCCAGTCTTGTGGTTGCGCGGTTGTCCCAGGTTGTCGCTCTATGAACCGGTCCTTATGGAGAGTGGCCAACCAAGCACTAAGCACCGTGCTGGCCCCCTAAACCATGTTTCTAACAAAAACATCTTTTAACGAGACGTGAGCCGCTCAAGCACACAGCACAGAGGGCCACTCTCAGAATTAAGTTGCATATACCATTAATCAGGTTTAATTAAAAAGGACCATTATGTGTGAGAGCGCAGCACCTAGCACAACTAACCAAAATGCAACCCAAGGTATAAATGTAAAGAATAAGGTGGCTAGGAAATCCTTATAGGCATACGGAATTAAAGTGCAGTATGAAAATGTATTTAAAAGTGATAGGAGGTTCATGTTATACTTGCCTTCCTCAAAGTTCTCCTGCTGCTGCTCAAAAGCTTCAGAAGATGGTGGCTCCTGGTACCCGTCCAAAGGCTCAGCGTCTACTCACGATCGCAACGCCAAAACATGGTCCAACACACACATGCATGCAAACAAGGATAAAAGATAAGAAACAGTACAACATTACATAAAAACAGCACACAAAACTATGATAGAGCTGTTCTACGCGTTACAACGATCGCGTGAGCGCGAGAATCAACTAAAACGGAGCTAAGACGCAAAATCTAGGGCTAAGACAAGGTCCAGGGGCCTTTCTGTAAGAAAACAGGAAAACTAGGGGGTTCTGCACAAAAACTAGGGGCCTAAACATAATTAAAGGCTAGATCTGGGGTCTAACCCGCCAAAACTCAGGGCATGGACGGCGGGTTTGATTTCCAAAGAGCTCAGGGGCCTAAGCACATAAAACAGGACCCAACCGTAATTACTTTTGAACTACACCGGAGTGCGGGTTGATTCCAGGAAAAGCCGAGGGCTCTTTAGCAAAATTGCCAGGCCGAAACGGTATTGGAGGATCTGATCTGCTGGATGCGGATTCAAGGGCCAGGATGAGGTAGGGTTAGGATCTAATCGGGAGCGTCCTCTTCCGATCGGGCGGCTCAAATTTCACGGCTCGGTCACAGGCGCTTGGAGCGGCGGCGTGGCCACCGGAGCTCGGTCTCCGCGGCGGCGCCTCGCCGGCGCGTGGTGTCCCCTCCTAGGGGTTGCCCTAAGGTGCACGACGACCAGCGCAAAAGGAAGAGGGGACCGAGCGGTTGCTCACCTAGGCTCGGATGGGCCCGCTAAGTGGCGCAGGACGGCCAGCGACGACGTCGAGCGGCGGTGCACGGACGGCGTCGGGGAAGAAGGTCGCTGAGGGGTTGCTCAAGGCTCCTGGCTCCACAGTGCTGCTCGAGGAGATCCTGCGAAGCTAGGGAAGAGGTCAGCACGGCCCGGGGGGGCACTGGTGGCCGGCAATTGCTCAGAGGCGGGCGCTGCGGTGGCGACGGCTCGGGTCCAATTCCGGCGAACGCAGGGGCGGAGGACGCGAGCACGGCTCGGGGGTCGACCCTGGTACTTGGGCGGAGCTCCTGCGGGGGTCTCAGGCGGCAGGGCTGCAGTGGATCGACCGGCCCAAGGCGGAGCCGAAGCTCAATGCGGCGGAACGGATCTTGGCGGTGACTTGAGGGTTCGCGGGCGGGTGCTGCGGTGGTCTAGGTTCCAGGAGCGTGCGCGGAGCTAATGAAGGGCGGCAGGCGGTTGCTGGGCGTGCGTGCCTCGGGCCGGCGCGGAAGTCACGGTGACGACCTTAGCGCACGGAGAAAACGGATCGCGCGTACCGGCCTCGTGCGAAAACAGCTCGGGCGGCAGGACTTCCAGAGAGAGAAGAGGAGGCTCGGTCCTTGGCCAGGGTGCGGCGCCGAGGTGCGACCTCAAGGTGCGGTGGGGCGGGGCCACGGCCAGCGATGGTGGTCGGGCCGGCGGGGAAGAAACAGGGGAGGGGAAAAGAGAAGGGGGAAGGGAGATGACGTGCGGGCCCCGGATGTCGGAGAGAGAAGAAAAACGGGGGAGGGTGCTCGTGCTGGGCCAGGCGGGCTGCGCGCGAGAGGGGGAAAGGCAAAGCGAGGAGGCGCTTGGACTGGGCCGAGGGAGGTGCTGCGGCCCAGGAAAAAGAGAAGAGAGGCGCGGGGCTGAGGGGGAGAGAGGGAGAGGTGAGTGGGCCGGCGTGGCCCATGCGGGAGAAAGGAAGGGGAAAGGGAGAGCTGGGCTGGGCCAAGGGGTTTGGGCTGCTTTCTTTCCTTCTTCTTTCCCTTTTTCTTTTCTATACTCAAACATTCAAACAAAACTATTCGAGTTCAAATAAATTCGAATTCAAACCCTATACACTCAACACCAATAACACAATGCTCCAGCGTGAATGCACAAGCAAGTTGATCCTATAACAAATTTTATTTCCTTGTGTTATAAAATTACTTTAAATGCAAGATAAATTAGAGAAAACCCTGGAAATTTTATTTAAGCCCAAATAAATTCCTTAAATTTTGGGAAAAATTACATTAGGGTGTTACATCCTTCCCTTCAGTCGTATCTTTAAGCAAAAACGAGCCTTCGGAGAGGGCATCAAGATGTAGGCCAGCATCCTTGGAAAGTCCGAACCGAAAGTGTTGAAGCAACACATGCTCGGGTATGGATAGGATTGGGAGAATTAAGAGCAGAGTAACAAACCCATGCTATGCTTAGCGATTCCTCCTCTTGTAGGTGATGGTAGGGGTTCTCACAGCTTATAGCTGAGAAGGATTTTTCCTAAACTAGCTCTATGAGGGAGGGATGAATCTTGTAACCGGATGAGGAACTGGGTCCAGAAAGGATGGCTCTAAAGACTCACCCTAAAGGGTTAGAAGGTGTGTACAAGGATAACCTTCCAAGGGTAGCTAGGGTGAAGGTAGACGTAAGGAAAAACAAAAGATATGAGGATGAACTGGGTAGCAGGGGTGAGCATAGAGGTAAGGAAAAACAAAGGATATGATTTTTTTGGAAAAGAAAAGATAAAGATACCAGGACGAACTAGGTTCAAAGAAAGATACAGCAACTGTTTGTAACACCCTAATTTCGCAAAGTACAAAAATAAATTGAATGGCATGATAGGTTAAAGGGTTACATGATTTTTGATAAGCAATTTTCTTAAAGTATAAAATAAATGTAAGGAAAAATATATGTCATGCGCATTCATGCTCTTTGCATTGTTTCCTTGGTTGTAGTTCATTTGGATTTAAGTTTGAATTCAATTTCTTGATTCAAATTCCAAAAGCAATTGTTCTTCTTTTTCCTCTCCCTTTCTTCTCCTTTGGGCCCAGCCCAGCCGGCCCCTCAGCCTCCCTCCCTTCCTTTCTTTCCTCTGCAGCCCGGCCCGCAGTCCCCCTCTCCTTCCTTCTCTCTCCCCTCGCGCAGGCCACCAACTTCCCGGCCCAGCTCCCCGCGCGTGGCTCTTTTCCTTCCCTTCTTTCTCTCCCGAGCGCACGGCCCGCTTCCTTCCTCCGGCCCATCGGCGCGCCTGTTTTTCCCCTCCCCTCCCTATCGCGCTGACAGGCGGGGCCCGCCTGTCAGGCCCTTCTCCCCCACCGCACCGGACTCGAGTTCGAGTCCGGCTCGCCCCCGCGCGATCTCCGCCGCCGCATCCGTCTCGGGCCCGCACGCCCAGGTGCTCCACGGCCGTCCTATAAAGGCCGCCCAAAACCCTAGACCCTTTCCCCCATGCCGCAGCCGCCGCCCCGCTCAAACCCTAGCAGCCGCCGCCGCCGCCATTGCCGCTTGAGCTCGGGCCCGCCACCGCACTGCCGATCCGCCGCCGTCTGCCGCTGTCACACCCGATTTATAAGAACATAAATCGAGCAATCATATATGCGCCAGGATCAAGTCACGCATATATACAACAGATTATCAAGATATCACAACACATGTCACGAGTAACATTAATATAAATCGTAAATGAATCATAAATGAATTATTTTATTACAACCGAATCAAGAATCGGTTCAAGAGTTGCGGAAGCGTAAAAGGGATACATGAAGAGCTGGGCGCCACAGGGACGTCGATTGGGAGACAAACGCCTAGAAGTCGTCGAAGCCGCTGACGTAGTCCTCCACGTTGCCGGTCACTGATCAGCAGTCGAAGATAGCCGAAATAGAACAGAAGAGCAGGGAGACAAGTGTGAGTACAAACTCGTACTCAACAAGTATAACACGAGCATGAGGCTCTAAGGTTAGCTGACTCAACTGCATTAGCTTTTAGTCTTGGCAAATTTTATTAAAACTAATTACTACAAGTGGATGAATTACCATAAACCCAATTGCATAATAAATTAATCAATATTAATTAAGAACTACCGAGAACCATCCAACCAAAACCACCCGGGGAATCGCCCTCGTCAAAGGTTGATAACCCCACTAATCAGACGGAGGATCTGGGCCGCTCATGACTGTGAGCACAGCTGATATATCAGTTTTACACTCTCGAGAGGTTGCACAACTTTACCCACAAGTCGTGAGCTACGCTAGTTGTTCATCACACTTCCTTAGGTGAGATGGCTAGCAAGCACACTACGAGACCGTTACAAAGGACACGTTGGTAAGGTGTAACCGCTAAGGATTCTGGATCAGCGACGATGGGGCCCACCTCCGGGGGTACAAGACACACAGCACAGACCAAGCCGGAGGAGCAGGGACCATTGAAGCTTACCACCCCTCTTGCCCACGCAGGTAAGTTACTCCCGAACCAAAATGACCTAATTAGTAAGTCAAGACCGTCCCATACCAGTCTTGTGGTTGCGCGGTTGTCCCAAGTTGTCGCTCTATGAACCGGTCCTTATGGAGAGTGGCCAACCAAGCACTAAGCACCGTGCTGGCCCCCTAAACCATGTTTCTAACAAAAACATATTTTTAAGGACGCACAAACCTCTCAAGCACACAGCACAGAGGGTCGGCTCCAGAATTAAGTTGCATAAGACCATTAATCAAATTAATTAAAAAGGACCAAGATTTGTTATAGCGCAGCAACCTAGCACAACTAACCAAAATGCAACCCAAAGGATATATAAGGATATAAAGGTGGCTAGGAAATCCTTATAGGTATACAGAATTAAAATGCAGTATGAAATTGTATTTAAAAGTGATAGGAGGTTCATGTTATACTTGCCTTCCTCGTACTCTCCCGGCTGCTGCTCGAACTGCTCGGAAGACGGCTGCTCCTGGTACTGGTCCAAAGGCTCCGCGTCTACTCACGATCGTCAAATATAGTCCACACATACACACATGCACAAACGATAGCAAAACATAAGAAAACAGTACAACATTACATGGAAACAGCACATGAAACTAGCCTAGAACTAATCTACGCGTTACAACGATCGCGTGGATATAAAGAACACCTAAAACGGAGCTAAAACGTGAAAACTACGCTTAAAACAGGATCCAGGGACCTATTTGTAAGAAAAACAGGACTTCCAGGGGCTTCTGGACAAAAACCGAGGACTAAAACGTAATTAAAGCCTAGACTCAGGGGCTAGCACGGGAAAACCCAAGATATGGACTGCGGGTACTAAATCTGGAAAGCTCAGGGGTCTAAACGAGAAGAAGAGGACCTGATCGTAAATACTTTTGAACTGTGGGTGGACGGCGGGTTGATTCCAGAGAAACCCGGGGGTTCTTTAGCAAAAGAAGCGGGCTGAAGCGGTAAGTTCTGTTCTGGATCGTTGGATCTTCCTCGGGTGGCTCAGATTAGATCGGCTAAGCGAAGGGGTACGCGTAACTCTCAACCGTCGGATCGCGATCCTACGCTCCGGACCATCCCTTAACACGGATCTAATGCCTCTCGCTGGATTTGAAACCGACGGCTCGGATCTAATCCGATCCGCGAACCGGTACGCTCTAACCTGGGCGCTTGGATTTGGATCTAGCGGTTCGGGACAAAGGAGTACGCGGTTCTAATCAGGCACGTCGATCTCGGATCGAACGGCCCAGGGAAAAGGGGACAGAGGGGGAGGCGGCGCTGCGACGCCGGCGGCAACACCCGCGGCGGCGCGGCTCGGGGATCACCGGAGCTCGGCGTTCCCGCCGCTCCGGGGGTCAAACTGACCTGGGCTTGGGTCCGGCGTGACCTGCGCGACACGCGTGACTCACCTAGGGCCCTAAAGAAACGCAGGGAGGACTCTAGCGGCGAGTTCGACGGCGGGGGCGGCTCGGGGCGGCGGCGCATCGGCGGCGCTCGCGTTCTGGGCGTTACAGGCGGCTAGGGATTACCACAGCTGGTGCAAAAGGACCAGAGCGCGAAGGGGGAGCTCACCGAGGGGCTACGGTGCCCGGAGTTGCAGCGGAGGAAGGAACCCGACGGCGACCGGCGGCAGCAGGACGACGGCGCTCGCGGGGAGAGGTGCTGCAGGGGTTCTCCTAGCTCCGGGTCACCGCGGATCGTCTTGTGGGGGCCCTGTGGAGGTGTCAAGGGGGATCAGCGGGGTCGTGGCACGCCGGCGATGAGAAATTGAGCGGCGGCGTGCTACTTACCCGCGGCGGAGGGGAAAGAGGCCGGCGGCGATAGGGTTCGATTGCCGGCTAGGGTTAGGGCTTAGAGGGTTGGGCGGCCCTTTGTAGGGTGGCGGCGGCCCCGTTGACGCGCGGGCCCGAGGAGCGCAGCTCACCGGAGTTCTCGGGGAGGAGGTTGCGTCGGGGAAGAAGCAGGGGAGGAGGGGCCGACCTGGCAGCGGAAGAAGGGAGGGGGAAAGCGGCGCCGACACGTGGGCCCGAGTGACCAGACAGAGAGAGGAGGGAAAGGGGAGCCAGCGCTGAGGGGAGCTGGGCCGGGGCTCGGCCCACGCGGGAGGGGAGAAAAGGGGAAAGAGCTGGGCCTCGGGCTGGGGAAAGAAAGAGAGGGGGAGGGAGAGGGTTTTGGGCCTGCTGGCTGGGCTCCTTCCTTCTCCTTTTCTTTTTCAACACTCACTAATTCAAACAATTCTACTTGAATTCAAATACAAATTTGAATTCAAACCTATGAACTCAACACAAATAAAATAATGCTGCGGCATGAATGCACAAACAATTTAATCCTATGGTAAATTTTATTTCCTTGCGTTATAAAATTACTTTAAATGCGACAAAATTAAAGAAAGGCATGGAAAATTTATTTAAGCCCAAATAAATTCATTAAAATTAGGGAAATTACCTTAGGGTGTTACAAACCTACCCCCCTTACAGGAATCTCGTCCCGAGATTCGGATAGGCTAGCTAGCAAAGAGATCGGGATATGTCTTCCTCAGCTCGTCCTCTCGCTCCCAGGTAGCCTCATCCTCCGTGTGATGACTCCACTGAACACGGCACATCTTGACCTTCTTGTTTCTAGTAACCCTCTCAGATGTCTCCAGAATCTTCACCGGATGCTCAACATAGGTCAGATCCTCCTGCACATCCAACCCTTCTATCGGTGCTTGCTCTTCTGGCACTCTCAAGCACTTCTTCAGCTGAGACACGTGAAACACATCGTGCACTCCCGAGAGATTGAGTGGCAACTCCAGACGATATGCCACCTCACCTTTCCGTTCCAGCACCTTGAACGGACCAATGTACCGAGGAGCTAACTTCCCTCGTACATTAAACCTGCGGATTCCTCGCATCGGCGAGACTTTCAGGTACACATGGTCACCCACTGCAAAGGTCAAATCTCGACGACGCACATCCGCGTAACTCTTCTGTCGAGTCTGAGCGATCCTCAGATTCTCTCGCACCTGCTGTACCAACTGTTCTGCCTCTTCAACAATATCCGGACCAAACACCTGCCTCTCGCCAATCTGATCCCAATACAGAGGAGTCCTGCACTTACGACCATACAGGGCCTCGAAAGGGGACTTCTTCAGACTGGCCTGATAACTGTTGTTATAAGAAAACTCTGCATACGGCAGGCATTTATCCCAGCTGGTACCATACTGAATGGCACAGGCTCGAAGCATATCCTCCAACACTTGGTTGGTTCTCTCTGTCTGTCCATCGGTCTGAGGATGATAAGCAGTACTGAAGCGCAGCTTCGTATCCAACGAATCATGCAACTGCTCCCAGAACCGTGAAGTAAACTGAGATCCTCGATCAGATATAATCTTCTTCGGGACACCATGCAGACAGACAATCCTGGAGATGTACAACTCTGCGAGTCTAGCGCCGGAGTAAGTAGTGTTCACCGGGATGAAATGAGCCACCTTCGTCAACCGGTCCACTACTACCCATATGGAGTTGTACCCTTTCTGAGTACGAGGCAAGCCAACAATGAAGTCCATAGTGATTTCCTCCCATTTCCACTCTGGAATCTTCAACGGCTGCAATAATCCTGCTGGCCTCTGATGCTCTGCCTTGACACGCTGACAAGTGTCACAAATAGCCACGTACTCCGCAACGGAACGCTTCATTCCAGACCACCAGAATCGTTCCTTCAGGTCGTAATACATCTTCGTGCTGCCTGGATGGATAGAATATGCTGTATCATGAGCCTCACTCAGAATCAACTTCCTGAGATCTGCCACATCCGGCACACATATACGACCCTTGTACCACAAGGTACCCTGATCATCCTCTCTGAAATGAGGGGCCTTGCCAATCTTGAGCAACTCACGAATCTCCTGCAGCCTCTGATCTTCCCTCTGATGCTGCCTGATCTCTGCCTCTAGAGTGGGTTCCGCCTCGAACGATGTACCCGAGGTGTGATGCAAGAAACCCAGACTCAACTGCTCAAACTCCTCGCATAACTCCTGAGGCATCTGAAAAGCCACGGCCATGTTAACATAGCTCTTCCTGCTCAGAGCATCTGCTACAACATTGGCCTTGCCCGGGTGATAGTGAATCTCCAGGTCGTAATCCTTGACCAACTCTAGCCATCTTCTCTGCCGCATATTCAACTCACTCTGAGTGAAAATATACTTGAGGCTCTTGTGATCGGTGTAAATATCACACCTCTGCCCAAACAAGTAATGCCTCCATATCTTCAGAGCATGCACAACTGCGGCTAACTCCAGATCATGAGTGGGATAATTCAGCTCGTGCCGGCGCAACTGCCGCGAGGCATAAGCTATCACTCTGCCTTCCTGCATCAGAACGCAACCAAGACCATCCCTCGAAGCATCACAATACACGGTGAACCTCTTGCTCTGGTCCGGCAGAGTAAGGACTGGCGCCGTAGTCAACCTCTTCTTCAACTCCTCGAAGGCACTCTGACGCTCATCAGTCCAAGAAAAACCCACATCCTTCTCCAGCAAGGAAGTCAAAGGCTTCGCAATCTTGGAGAAATTCTCGATGAACCTCCGATAATAACCTGCTAAGCCCAGAAAAGAGCGGACTTCCTTCACCGTCTGCGGTACAACCCAGTTAAGCACATCCTTCACCTTTCCGGGGTCCACAGCAATACCTCCCTTGGAGATAACATGACCGAGAAACGGAACCTCGTCAATCCAGAACTCGCACTTGCTGAGCTTGGCATACAGCTTGTGCTCTCTGAGCCTCTGCAACACAAGCCTCAGATGCTTCTCATGCTCCACTTCTGACTTGGAATATATCAGGATATCATCAATAAATATCACCACAAAGGTGTCCAGATAATCCATGAAAACCTTGTTCATCAGATGCATGAAGAAAGCCGGAGCATTAGTCAAGCCAAAGGACATGACCGTATACTCGTATAACCCATACTTGCAGGTGAATGCCGTCTTCGGAATATCCTCAGAACGAATCTTCAGCTGGTGATAACCCGAACGCAGATCAATCTTCGAGAATACACAAGCACCCTGAAGCTGATCGAAAAGATCCTCAATACGAGGCAATGGATGCTTGTTCTTGATGGTGACTGCATTCAGATCCCGATAATCGACGCACATTCTCTTCGCACCATCCTTCTTCTCTACAAGCAATACGGGAAAAGCCCAAGGAGAGAAACTGCGACGGATATAACCCTTAGCTAGCAACTCGTCGACAGTCTTCTTAACCTCCTCATGCTCGACAGGAGCCATACGATAGGGCCTCTTAGCAATAGGAGCTGTGCCAGGCAAGAGATCAATAGAAAACTCAATGTCGCGATCAGGCGGCATACCTGGCAAATCATCCGGAAAGACATCCGGGAATTCCGACACCACGCGAATACCATCCGTGGGTCTAGCCTCCATCTGATGAAGAAATCCAGAAGGCTCCGTAGCTCCAACAGTAACCTCCTGACCATCCGGGGCTGACAGAAGAACCGTCCTCTGAGCACAATCTATCCGGACTCCCCATTTAGCAAGAGTCTCCATCCCAAGGATCACATCGATGCCCTTGGAGTCGAGCACCATCAGATTCGCACTGAAATCTACCCCCCTTATAGCCACACTGACTCTGGGACAGAAGACCTGAGACCTCAACTGCCCTCCCGGTGAAGATACTAACATGCACCTCTTTAATGTGCTAGTAGGAATACCGTGATGCTCAACAAAAGACTGGGTGATGAAAGAATGTGTAGCACCAGTATCAAAAAGCACTGTAGCGGAATGGGCATTAACCATGAACGTACCAATAACCACGTTGGGAGCCTCGGCCGCTGACTCGGCCGTCACGTGGTTCACCCTGCCCTGAGCTGGGGCCTTGGGCGGTGCTGTGGCAGAACCGGTCGAATTATTCCGGCTCAAGTGCGCTATTGACCGCCGTACAAACTGCTATCAGCTTAACGCACTTCAAACGGAACAATCCATTGGTCTGTCGGGTCTCCGCCCGATACAACCACGGTTCAGCAGGATCGAAGCAGGTTTATCTCGCACGAAGGCGAGTTCACATCATAGAATAGCTCAACAACATTTAATTTACATCATACATACATTATTACAAACGAGTTTCAAAGATAGGTAAACTTATACATAACCATGTTCAACTGACAAGCATAACAGCTTGTCCATCTCACAGCGGAAGAAAAAGTTTTACGCGACTACAGACGTCGCGAAGGCAAACACCAAGCCTAGCCCGGGGCCTGGTGTCACTCCGGAGGGTCAGTGCCGGCCGGGGACGGGTCCCACTCCACGGACCAGCCAAAAGGAACGGACGTAGGCCACCCAAGGTTGTCCGTGGGGTTCTCGTAGGTTATACCTGAAATAGACATTAGCAAGGCTGAGTATGCTAATACTCAGCAAGGCTTACCCGGAATTGGGTATATTTTAGCCCTTAACTAGACTCATGAAGGCTTTGTAAAGGCTCTGGGTTTATTTTTCAGCTGAAAAGCAACAAAGAGTATGAACTACTTTCAGATTTTAACTTTCAGGTTCTAACTTGATTAGCCATTCTAGGTTAGCATCTACACTAAGCAAGCAAGGTAGTGATTATCATCCATCAAGATTATCTCATCAACATTTACGTTTATTTACTTAATGTGGCAGAAGTGATAAGCAATCTCAAGCTTCGTGAGAGGCGGACGATTCGAATCGAATTTAACCTTGCAAGGTAGACCTAACACACACGCTTGGGATTACCGGCAGGGCTTTCCGAAGCAACCGTTTACCTTTCATTCCGACTTGTGGGCAGGCCACCTCAAGCGACTTGCAGGACCGTACGCACATCACTCGTGCAGGACATACGTCTGTAGCGCGACTACAAAACCCGTATTCCTGTCTGCCATGCAGAACGTACTCCCACAGGTCGGTGCGTGTGAACATAACATAAAATTCGAGTGGTGGAAATATACCCACTTGCCGGGCCGATCGGTTACTAGGCTTACCGCTTTACACCATTTCACGGCATGTGGCTAGTACTGTTCAAACGCTTAGCCACCACTACCATACATTTCGGCCTTAAAGCTTTTATCAAAACAGACAGGGTAAACTTCCAGGTCATGATACAGCACATGACCCTGTCCGTCATCCTTATAGTGACTGCAATAATGTAAACATGCAACTCCTATATCGCGCGAGTGACAGGAAATCACTCGACTTCTACCGGTCCTATCAGCGGAGCATCTATCCGATAAGGACTCGGGAGCATTACATTGGATTCCTAGGATTCATGCATCTAGGGTTTCATCACAACTCCTAGACCTAATGCAAGATATAATACAGATAGTTATAGATTGTAGTGTAAATAAAATAATGGGATATGTCCGGGGCTTGCCTTCTGGAGTAGGGGTAGGAGCAGGAGAGTCAGAGATTTCCGAACTCGGGTTCGGAGCTTCAATTAGACTTTCGACGACTTGTGCTGGGTCTTCTGGAAAGCCTTGGTCTTGTCCTAAGACCAACTCGTAGTCCCCGTCGTCGAGTGTCGTTGATTCTATATGAAATGCAACACATTAATGAGGTGAATTTTTAATTTTTAAAAAAAATTTAAATATTATATCACATCCAATTAGCACACAAACATGTATAAAACAAAGAGGGTTTAGATTTGAAACACCATTTATAAGATATGGTAAAATTTTATTGTAATATGAATTAAACCTTTGGGTTAAATTTGAAATAAACTAAAATTTGATTTCAAACTTTAAATAAAAGATCATAGAAACTTGATTATATATTAGGATCATAAAACATTACATTAGTGAATATTAAGAGATTCTAATTAGGGTAGGTTATACATTAGGTTTATTTTAAATTTGAAAGCTCAAATTAAAGATGTTAAATTCAAATTAAATGTTGGGTTTGAAATTGCACAAGGTCACCTAGGGCTTAAAGAACATTCATGCTAAACTTAAAGATAAACACTAGAGCATGAAATGACAAGATCACATACGCATTACCTCTTAATCTTAGAGGTTTAATAAAGGCAAAAGTATTTTGTTTCACACCACACTTCATTAACAAAAACCATAGAGTTTGAAATCTACTTTTTAACAAAGTTGGTTTCACTATTTTTAGATTTTTCTGCGAGTTGTTATGAATTTTACAAGACAGACTAGTCCCTCACATGAAATAACAGATTTCCCTTTACACATTAGTCCCTGCATTTAACATCTAGCCCCCTGGAAAGAAAGTACTCCACGCAATTAGACCCAAACCATGGCCGGCGGTGGGGAGGCTCCTGCCCGGCCAAATTCCGGCCGGTGGGGTCGCCGGCGGTGAGGGGAAAAGAGAGGGGGAGCACGAGGGAACCTAGGGCTACCTGTGGGTGGTCTCGGAGGGGCTCAAGGCGGTCGGGGAGAGCTGCCCGCGGAGGACAGGGCCGGCGGCCGGAGGCGCACGGCGGCGGGGTAGCTCCGGCGTGCGGGGAAGGGAAAGAACGGGCGGGGAAGGTGCAGTGGGACACGAGGAAGCTACGGGCGGGGTCAATTTGAAGAGGAAAGGGGCGGAGGGAGAGGTCCTACGGTGGCCCGAGCTCACGGCGGCAATGGAGGAGCGGCGAGGTGCTGACACGCGCGCGGGGAAGGTCGGGGGCGTCAATTTATAGGCAAGCGGGTCGACGGTGAGCTGCTAGTGCCGTAGAGCAGGAGGGAGGGAGGGGATAAGGCCGGCCGCAAGGTTTTGCGGCGGCGGCAGGAGAGGCGCCGGCGGCGGTGCGGCAGTGCCGCAGGCGCCGTGGCGCGCGAGGGAGGCGCCAGCAGGGGGAGGAACAGAGCGGTGAGGGGGGTGGGCGGCAACGCGTGGCAGGGGAGGAACCCGGGGGGGGTGGCCGGCGGTGAACCCGGGGCGGCGTATTACTCCGCGACAGAGGAACAGAGGAAACAGAGCAGGGAGGAGCAGGGCGCCTGAGGAAGAAGGGGAACGAACTGACATTTGGACTGATCTGCGATTTCAGAGAAAGATAGGGGCCTAACTGAAAAGGGTTTGTAACTTTTAAACCAATGCTCAAATGAAGATGGTCCAAAAAGCAAAAGTGCATGGTTTTTCAAAACTCTACAACTTCTCTTTAAGGTTCATCTCCAGTTGAGCAATAGTTTTTGAGTTAAAATGAACTTAGTAATAACTTCATGTTTTAAGTAAATCCCTAAGTAAAATTACTTTTGCACATTCATCCTATGGTAATTTCACATATATCTTTGTAAATTGACCACTGATATTACTTTTTGCAAAATAAACCCTTATGCTTTCAAACTTTCCCTCATCTTCATCCAATTTGCATAAAAGTACCTTTAGTTAATATTAATTACATAAACATCCTTTCTTTCATAGCATTACATATATAAAGCATATTTTTGCCAAACTTTGAATATACAAGCATGCTTAAAATCTAAGGTATAACCTAGCTAATTACCTGAGTGCCACAGCCTTCCCCCCTAAAAAAGAATCTCGTCCCGAGATTCTGAAGCAAGATGGAACAGAACGGATCAAGCTCGACGATTGATTTGGAAGAAATCGGGAAAGTTGTGTTGAAGATAAGATTCGGTTTTCCCACGTTGCTTCTTCCTCTGTATGATGGTTCCATTGAATCTTGTACATTTTGGTGGTCTCTCTTCTGGTACTTCTTTCTTTAGTATCAAGAATTCTGATGGATGTTCTGTATAGGTCAGATCTGGTTCGATTTCGATAGTTTGGGGAATCGATGATCTCGGTGGGGATTTTAACACATTTTCTGAGTTGGGAGACATGAAAGATGTTATGAATGGCCGCTAATTGAGAAGGAAGTTGGAGACGATAAGCTACAGGTCCACAGATTTCGAGGATTTCAAAGGGTCCGATGTATCGAGGAGCAAGTTTCCCTTTTACACCGAATCTTTGAACACCTCGGATGGGAGATACTCGAAGATATACGAAAGTCTCCGATGTGAAACTGTAATGGTCTTCTTCGTGTATCAGCGTAGCTTTTCTGTCGAGATTGGGCGGTCTTTAGATTGTCCTGGATTAGCTTGACTTTATCCTCTGCTTCTACAACTAGATCGGGTCCAAAAAATTTTACGTTCGCCGGTTTGTGACCAATTCAAAGGAGTTCGGCATCGGCGACCGTATAATGCTTCAAAGGGAGCCATTTTAATACTTGTCTGATAGCTATTGTTGTAGAGAATTCCGCTAGTGACAAGTATTTATCCCAATTTTTGTCGAATTGGAGTACACAAGCTCTGAGCATATCTTCCAGAATTTGGTTACTCGCTCAGTTTGCCCATCCGTTTGAGGATGATAGGCGGAGCTTCGAATTAATTTAGTCCCCAAGAGCTTCATTGAAGTTGCTCCCAGAACCTAGCAACAAATTGTGCTCCACGATCAGAAATGATCGTTTTAGGTACCCATGAAGTCGAACAATCTGATCCAGATAAATCTCAGCATACCTTTTAGCATTGTATGTGGTATGCACGGGAAGAAAATGTGCTGTCTTGGTTAATCGATCAACGATTACCCAAATAGAGTCATGCCTCCGAGAA